>NC_138306.1:56897500-57175000 GCF_965601325.2 Salmo salar | reverse complement strand
ACTGAATTAAAAAATATATATATTATTTTGAACATAAATAAGCTGCACATGTCTATAAGCCGCAGGTGCCTACCGGTACATTGAAACAAATTAACTTTACACAGGCTTTAACGAAACACGGCTTGTAACAAAAATAAATAGGCTTTAACGAAACACGGCTTGTAACAAAAATAAATAGGCTTTAACGAAACACGGCTTGTAACAAAAATAAAAAAATAGCAGTAAGCTTTAGTTGTCTTTTTGCACTGAGTCAATTCCTCACGCTGCTGTTTCCAACGTCTTATCATCACCTCATTAAGACCAAGCTCCCGTGCAGCAGCTCTATTTCCTTTTCCAACAGCCAGATCAATCGCCTTCAACTTGAAAGCTGCATCATATGCATTTCTCTGTGTCTTTGCCATGATGAGGGTGACAAAATGACTACCGTAATCAGAATGATGGGAAGTTTGAGAGCGCTCGATTTAATCTAAACAGTAAACCAAAAAGTTGTTTGACCTTAACCCGTTCGGCAATTTCATTGGTCTAATGAAAGCTTCATGCTGGCAAAAAACTGAGCACGTCACAGAATGTGTTTTTTGGAGAAAAAACAATTGAAAGCCGGTAAAATCCATATATTAGCCGCGTCATTGTTTAAGCCGCGAGGTTCAAAGCCTGGGAAAAAAGTTGCGACTTATAGTCCGGAATTTACGGTACATTTTTTTACACCTGAACTTATTTAGGTATGACATAACAAAAGGGTTTTGTATACTTGACACGAGACATTTCAGATTTTCATTTTTTTATGATTTATAAACATTTCAAAAAACATAATTCCACTTTGACATTATGGGGTTTTGTGTGTAGTGACGTTAAGTGGTAATTGAATCCATTGTAAAGTCAGGCTGTAACACAACATGGAAATAGACAAGGGGTGTGAAAACTTTCTGAAGGTTCTGCAGCGGATATTTTAACACCTGAAACCTGTCGGCTCTTTCAAACGTCCGTGAGTGTAATGTTTACTGTTTCATTTCTAATCTTTTTTTTAATGATATTGTTTTGTTGTCTTCTCACGTTTGTTTACTGAGAGAGAGAGAGAGAGAGAGAGAGAGAGAGAGAGAGAGAGAGAGAGAGAGAGAGAGAGAGAGAGAGAGAGAGAGAGAGAGAGAGAGAGAGAGAGAGAGAGAGAGAGAGAGGGAGAGAGAGAGAGAGAGAGGAGGAAGATGCATTGCTACATGAGAGAGACAGAAGACGACAGGAGTACATCGGGCTGCCCATTAAACTTTCTCTTCAGAGTCTGGGCCAGGTCACGATCACAACTGGTGATGGAAAAGGACTATATTTGATTTATTGATTGATTTAGCAACACACACACGATCCTGATGGCTGATCCTACTAAACACGGATACATACATTTCATAATACAACAGAATATGTAGGCTAAAAGACATTTATAATACCCGAGGGTAATGGGAAGCGGTGATTGGTAGACAGACCTGAGGCTGTGCGAGGCACCTCCCCTTGGTTAGAGATGTTGCTCTGTGGTTGGTTCATAGCTGCAGGGTTGTCTACATGGAAACCCATCCTGTAATCAACCTGCAGGAGAGGAGAGGAGGATTGGTGTGTGTGTGTGTGTGTGTGTGTGTGTGTGTGTGTGTGTGTGTGTGTGTGTGTGTGTTGGGCGATACTACGATAGCATCCTCTATCAGCGATGGTTTAGCCTATTGACTGGCGTCCCGCAGTACAGAGTAGAGTCACACAGCGAGACAGCAGGGCAGAGGGGGCGCCGGGACTCTGCGTTTGGCAGGCGAGTTGCAGAAGGACGATGAGGCTAATAATTCCCCATCGTTTATCAGTGCAATTTTGATGGCCAACTAGCTAACTAAAGTTTGACAGAGTTTCTCTAATGTTCTTTTGTTAGATATTAGCTCTTCTCGCTCGCGTTAGTTGTTGATTTTGTTGTGCACAGGCAACGGAGGGAGAGATATCCTACACATCCTAGATATCCTGTGTGTGTGTGTGTGTGTGTGTGTGTGTGTGTGTGTGTGTGTGTGTGTGTGTGTGTGTGTGTGTACCTTGTCCTTGGAGCGCCAGGTGAAGTGCAGGCTGTTGGTCTCGCTGGATACAGGCAGGATGAAGGAGAGAGCATAGTGGTTCACCACATCATCCCTCACATAGTACAGCTCTGCATCTAGACCTGCAACACACACACACACACCTGGTCTCTCACACACCTGTTCAAAATCAAATCCTTATTGGTCACATACACGAGGTTACACGTCCTTCCCTGTAGCTCAGTTGGTAGAGCATGGTGTTTGCAACACCAGGGTTGTGGGTTCGATTCCCACGGGGGGCCAGTACAAAAAAAATTAAAAAATAATGCATGAAATGAAAATGTATGAAATGTATGCATTCACTACTGTAAGTCGCTCTGGATAAGAGCGTCTGCTAAATGACTAAAATGTAAAATGTTAGCAGATGTTATTGCGAGTGTAGTGAAATGCTTGTGCTTCTAGTTGCGACAGTGATGTAATATCTAACAAGTAATCTAACAATTCCCCAACAACTACCTTATACACACACATCTAAAGCGATGGAATGAGAATATGTACATATAAATATATGGAGACTATAGGAGAGAATCCAATACAATAACATAGTTACAAAAACAAAACATCCTCAATGAAATGAGAGAAATGAGTCATAATGCTATGGTATGGTATGCTATGCTATGCTCCTCAGCTCTGAACCCAGCATAGATTCACAAAGAGCCCTCATACCTTCCCTGCAATATGCCTCCAGTTTATGACTCATCCAGAGACCGAACAACGAGCAGAGAATATAAGCATGGGGAATCTCCATTGAAAGTGCATTTTAGTCCATGACTCAAATTAGACCTAATCTGTGTCCAGGAAACTGGCCTTTAGGTCCAACGCCACATCAAATATAGAATAACATTCCATTCTAGGTCTCCTTCCCATCACTGGCTTACAAGCTAACAGCTGTTAGAAGTTGGAGAGCTCTTTAGGGCACAAATCAAACACATCAAAAACACTCAAGTGAGGCAACCCTTGAAATATGACAGCAATTTCCTATCCAGGAGAAATTTGGGTTAGTGAAGGCTTACGTGGGAAATTGCGAAATGCTTTCCATAAAATACACAGATCCTGAGGAATCTCTCTATTAAAGATTAATATATATATATATATAAAAAATATTTAAAAAAATGAATAGGGGTTAGCTTCTATAACTAATGAAGTATTACTCGTCAGTTTCATTGTACGGGTTAGCAGTTTGGAGATCGGAGGGAGAGGTCTACCACTAGTAGACTGAACACAGTCTTGTAGAGAAAGTCCACCAGTAGACTGTAGTTCTGACTGCAGCATGGACTCCCCTTTGACTATAATCGTGCTGCATTAAACTCAGGATGTCGTCAGACATGGACCTCCTCTGTTACATAGTCATTAGAACACGTAGAAAGTTCTAGAACAAAAAGTATCCCCAGACCATGTCCGTGTTGTCTGTTGTGCATAAAAAAAAGTTCTCTCTGTGGACAGCGCTTCCCAAAACACAGCCTGGGTTGTCACAGATACCACTGTTGGCACTAGCAACAACGCACAAGGATGGAGGGCAAAAAAAATAAATGTATCAATACATTTTAAAAACATGTATTTCGATGTACTAAACCAAAACTATCATGAAAGTTGCCAATCGCAATAGTCAAGAGGAGAAAAAGCCTGGGAGGAGAGATGACTAGAAATGATTCGGTTGGCCGTTTTGTGTGTGGATTAATTGTCGGAGTAGAGGACCTTGTGCATTTCAGGTAAAATAACATCTCAACATTTATATCCCAGGACAAATTAGCGAGCAACAGCAAGCTAGCTAAATAGGACAAATTAGCTAGCTAGCTAAATTGCCATAAAAGGTTTAATGCTTTTCGACCTGTCCCCAAATGAATGTAATTGGTTCAGAGTTTGTTTGGATATTTTAACCTGCGTGTCGTGATCGCATTTGGTGTGGGGGGACAAAATACATTTATGCATGATGGCGCACTGATAAAGGAATTTATATGTTTAAAGTAATGACTAAAGGATTCCACCCTAAAATCATATAATTGTATGAAATGTGTTAAGAGTCATAATTCCATAATATGTGTGACTAGACTATTGTGTTACTATGTAGTAATGTGAGAGTTGAGACAACAAAGGACAACAGGAAAGAGGCTCCTTCCAAGACCTCTCTAATCTAGGGAGGGGGGGAATGGCGAGAAACTGTCAAGGCTGATAGAAAAGTGATAAAACTGCATGTGTGTGTGTGGGCGTCGGTGGGGGTGAGAGTTATACAATGACTGTGTATGCATTTTTGACTTCAGAGCTCTCGTGAATAAAGAACCAACCTTTTGCAGAAATCTGGGACTTTGCCTATTTCTTATTAACCCTAGTTTTACAACCTAGGGGGAATTGGTCAAAGCTATAGTGATTGTTATCATCATTGAGAATTCTCGTGACACACACGCACAGCCAGTTTGGGTTCCGTGTTACCGCCACTGACATTGTTCGTCTTTCAGTCACCCACATGGGTATAACCAATGAGGAGATGGCACGTGGGTACCTGCTTCTATAAACCAATGAGGAGATGGGAGAGGCAGGACTTTCAGCGCGATCTGCGTAGAAGAAATAGAAAGGAGTTCTATTTTAGCCCTTGGCAACGCAGACGCTCGTTGGCGCCCGCGAGCAGTGTGGGTGCAATAATTGAATAATATAGATTTCTAAATTTATTTTGCAACGCTCGCGCACGCGACACAAGCGATGTGGTCAGCCTGTAACACTACTAGGGCTGTCGCCAACGCCAAAAAACCTCGGCTGACCGAAAGTAGTCTGCTCTTTCAAACAATCGATTGGACAACATTTTTAAAGATCAAGATAACCATTAGTTAAACATTTTAAAAAAATGACTGAACAATTCTCCTCCCGCTCCTACTGGTAGATTCTACCATTGGCGTATTATTATTTGACCAATGCTGGTCATTTATGAACATTTGAACATCTTGGCCATGTTCTGTTATAATCTCCACCCGGCACAGCCAGAAGAGGACTGGCCACCCCTCAGAGCCTGGTTCCTCTCTAGGTTTCTTCTACCATTTCTACCGATCTGCTGTCAGATTCCACATTTTCGTGGAACAGTTTAATTTAATTTATAATAAATGTCTTCGTATCTAAAAACTCTTATTGTGGAATGCAGTGTTTGGTTTTTGCCACACATAAATGGGACCCAGTGTCATCCCAAAAAGTTGACTCCAGTTTTGTAAAAAATAAAAAAGCACCTGGAAGCATTTGGATGATCATCAAGACTCTGGGAAGAATGTTCTCTGGACGTCATGGGTCAGGAATGCAGAGTGTCAACATTCAACATTTCACTCGCATTTGTGAATAAAGAGTCAAGTATGATCACATGTATAATAAAATAAATGACGCAGTAGAAGATTTCTTAGTATTTCTGCCATTTTGTTTCATAGCTGGTAAATTAAAAAAATAAAATAATAATCACACAAAAAGTCAAAGAACTACAAATCCTACAGCATATCCCACCTCGCACTGCAACACTGCCTGGCTGGGCCTGTGCGGCGCACATGAAGAGCTGAGTGAAAGATTCATTTTTTTTTTTTGAAGCATAAAAAGTTGGTCTAATTTACTTGAAACTAAAGTCTACTGAAGTGAGACTTTGTCCTTGTGTTTCTTGAATATTTACATAGTTTTTCAAAGTTTGAGTTTAAACTGCTCGGCAAAACTCTGCTACTAGCTGTTACCACGGTAACCTCCCCCCTTAAAGGGGCAGGTGAAAATGTTGGTCTCTCATCTGTGATATTTTGGATAAAAGACTGAAATAAAATTAAATATATAACATATTACTTCTTAATAGGAATATATTTATTGTTATAGAAACATTAGAAAGCAAATGGACAAAAAAAATTGATTTTTAGGCCCTGTTCATTCCGGAATCAATACATTGGCAGTGATTACAGCTGTGAGTCTTTCTGGGTAAGTCTCTAAGAGCTTTCCACACATGGATTGTGAAACATTTGCCGATTCTTGGATTGTGTATGTGTGCCATTCAGAGGGTGAATGGGCAAGGCAAAATATTTAAGTGCCTTTGAACGGGGTATGGTAGTAGGTGCCAGGCGCACCGGTTTGAAGGTGTCAAGAACTGCAACGCTGCTGGGTTTTTCACACTCAACAGTTTCCTGTGTGAATCAAGAATGGTCCACCACCCAAAGGACATCCATCCAACTTGACACAACTGTGGGGAAGCATTGGAGTCAACATGGACCAGCATCCCTGTGGAACGGCTTTCAACACTTTGTAGAGTCCATGACCCGACGAATTGAGGCTGTTCTGAAGGCAAAAGGCGGGGGGTCCAGGTTACAAATATCTTTGGGAGGATGAGACGTTGAGCTTCACCACCCATGTAGAAAACCTTGCTGCGTCTTGGGTTTTATTACCGGCAGAAAAGAGTTGATTCATTGTACCTTCCTCTCTGTATTGGACTATGGTGATACTATTTCACATGCACCCAATACAACAGGTGTAGTAGACCTTTACAGTGAAATGCTGAATACAACAGGTGTAGTAGACCTCACAGTGAAATGCTGAATACAACAGGTGTAGTAGACCTCACAGTGAAATGCTGAATACAACAGGTGTAGTAGACCTTTACAGTGAAATGCTGAATACAACAGGTGTAGTAGACCTCACAGTGAAATGCTGAATACAACAGGTGTAGTAGACCTCACAGTGAAATGCTGAATACAACAGGTGTAGTAGACCTCACAGTGAAATGCTGAATACAACAGGTGTAGTAGACCTTACAGTGAAATGCTGAATACAACAGGTGTAGTAGACCTCACAGTGAAATGCTGAATACAACAGGTGTAGTAGACCTCACAGTGAAATGCTGAATACAACAAGTGTAGACCTCACAGTGAAATGCTGAATACAACAGGTGTAGTAGACCTCACAGTGAAATGCTGAATACAACAGGTGTAGTAGACCTCACAGTGAAATGCTGAATACAACAGGTGTAGACCTCACAGTGAAATGCTGAATACAACAGGTGTAGTAGACCTCACAGTGAAATGCTGAATACAACAGGTGTAGTAGACCTTACAGTGAAATGCTGAATACAACAGGTGTAGTAGACCTTACAGTGAAATGCTGAATACAACAGGTGTAGTAGACCTCACAGTGAAATGCTGAATACAACAGGTGTAGTAGACCTTACAGTGAAATGCTGAATACAACAGGTGTAGTCACCTTACAGTGAAATGCTGAATACAACAGGTGTAGTAGACCTTACAGTGAAATGCTGAATACAACAGGTGTAGTCGACCTCACAGTGAAATGTTGAATACAACAGGTGTAGTAGACCTCACAGTGAAATGCTGAATACAACAGGTGTAGTAGACCTCACAGTGAAATGCTGAATACAACAGGTGTAGTAGACCTCACAGTGAAATGCTGAATACAACAGGTGTAGTAGACCTCACAGTGAAATGCTGAATACAACAGGTGTAGTAGACCTCACAGTGAAATGCTGAATACAACAGGTGTAGTAGACCTCACAGTGAAATGCTGAATACAACAGGTGTAGTAGACCTCACAGTGAAATGCTGAATACAACAGGTGTAGTAGACCTCACAGTGAAATGCTGAATACAACAGGTGTAGTAGACCTCACAGTGAAATGCTGAATACAACAGGTGTAGTAGACCTCACAGTGAAATGCTGAATACAACAGGTGTAGTAGACCTCACAGTGAAATGCTGAATACAACAGGTGTAGTAGACCTTACAGTGAAATGCTGAATACAACAGGTGTAGTAGACCTTACAGTGAAATGCTGAATACAACAGGTGTAGTAGACCTCACAGTGAAATGCTGAATACAACAGGTGTAGTCACCTCACAGTGAAATGCTGAATACAACAGGTGTAGTAGACCTTACAGTGAAATGCTGAATACAACAGGTGTAGTAGACCTTACAGTGAAATGCTGAATACAACAGGTGTAGTAGACCTCACAGTGAAATGCTGAATACAACAGGTGTAGTAGACCTCACAGTGAAATGCTGAATACAACAGGTGTAGTAGACCTCACAGTGAAATGCTGAATACAACAGGTGTAGTAGACCTCACAGTGAAATGCTGAATACAACAGGTGTAGTAGACCTCACAGTGAAATGCTGAATACAACAGGTGTAGTAGACCTCACAGTGAAATGCTGAATACAACAGGTGTAGTAGACCTCACAGTGAAATGCTGAATACAACAGGTGTAGTAGACCTCACAGTGAAATGCTGAATACAACAGGTGTAGTAGACCTCACAGTGAAATGCTGAATACAACAGGTGTAGTCACCTCACAGTGAAATGCTGAATACAACAGGTGTAGTAGACCTTACAGTGAAATGCTGAATACAACAGGTGTAGTAGACCTTACAGTGAAATGCTGAATACAACAGGTGTAGTAGACCTTACAGTGAAATGCTGACTTATGAGCCCCTAACACTTATATTAACTTAACTGCAACGTTGGTTAAGTAAAAAATAGATTAGTAAAAAATAACAGCAACAAATAATTAAAGACCAGTGTGGAGGCTATATACAGGGTGTTACGGTACAGAGTCAATGTGGAGGCTATATACAGGGTGTTACGGTACAGAGTCAATGTGGAGGCTATATACAGGGTATTACGGTACAGAGTCAATGTGGAGGCTATATACAGGGGGTACCGGTACAGAGTCAATGTGGAGGCTATATACAGGGTGTTACGGTACAGAGTCAATGTGGAGGCTATATACAGGGTATTACGGTACAGAGTCAATGTGGAGACTATATACAGGGTGTTACGGTACAGAGTCAATGTGGAGGCTATATACAGGGTGTTACAGTACAGAGTCAATGTGGAGGCTATATACAGGGTGTTACGGTACAGAGTCAATGTGGAGGCTATATACAGGGTGTTACGGTACAGAGTCAATGTAGAGGCTATATACAGGGTGTTACGGTACAGAGTCAATGTGGAGGCTATATACAGGGTGTTACGGTACAGAGTCAATGTGGAGGCTATATACAGGGTGTTACGGTACAGAGTCAATGTGGAGGCTGTATACAGGGTGTTACGGTACAGAGTCAATGTGGAGGCTATATACAGGGGGGTACCGGTACAGAGTCAATGTGGAGGCTATATACAGGGGGTACCGGTACAGAGTCAATGTGGAGGCTATATACAGGGTGTTACGGTACAGAGTCAATGTGGAGGCTATATACAGGGTGTTACGGTACTGAGTCAATGTGGAGGCTATATACAGGGTGTTATGGTACAGAGTCAATGTGGAGGCTATATACAGGGTGTTACGGTGCAGAGTCAATATTGGAGGCTATATACAGGGTGTTACGGTACAGAGTCAATATTGGAGGCTATATACAGGGTGTTACGGTGCAGAGTCAATATTGGAGGCTATATACAGGGTGTTACGGTACAGAGTCAATATTGGAGGCTATATACAGGGTGTTACGGTACAGAGTCAATGTGGAGGCTATATACAGGGGGTACCGGTACGGAGTCAATGTGGAGGCTATATACAGGGTGTTACGGTACAGAGTCAATGTGGAGGCTATATACAGGGGGTACCGATACAGAGTCAATGTGCGGGGGCACCGGTTAGTCGAGGTAATTGAGGTAATATGTACATGGAGGTAGAGTTACAGTTACTATAGAGATACAAGCTGTTTTTCAGTCTCTCATTCCCAGCTTTGATCCACCTGTACTGACCTCGCCTTCTGGATGATAGCGGGGTGAACAGGCCGTGGTTCGGGTGGTTGATGTCCTTGATAATTCTTTCACCCTTCCTGTGACATCGGGTGGTGTAGATGTCCTGGAGGGCAGGCAGTGTGACCCCGGTAATGCTTTGGGTAGACCTCACTACCCTCTGGAGAATCTTTCTGTGGGGACGGACCATTTCATATTGTCAGTGATGTGTACGCCGAGGAACTTGAAGCTTTCCACCTTCTCCACTACTGTCCCATCGATGTGGATAGGAAGCGTGCTCTCTCTGCTGTTTCCTGAAGTACACGATCAGCTCCTTTGTTTTTGTTGACGTTGAGGGAGAGGTTATTTTCCTGGCACCACTCTCCCAGGGCTCTCACCTCCTCCCCTGTAGGCTGTCTCGTCATTAATGGTAATCAAGCCTACTACGGTTGTCATCTGCAAACTTGATGATTGAGTTGGAGGCGTGCATGGCCACGCAGTCATGGGTGAACAGGGAGTACAGGAGGGGGCTGAGAACACACCCTTGTGGGGCCCCAGTGTTGAGGATCAGCGGGGTGGAGGTGTTGCTTCCTACCTTCACCACCTGGACGGCGGCCCGTCAGGAAGTCCAGGATCCAGTTGTACAGTGAGGGGTTGAGACCAAGGGCCAGGAGCTTAATGAAGAGCTTGAAGGGTACGATGGTGTTAAAGGCTGAGCTGTAGTCAATGAACAGCATTCTTACATAGGTATTCCTCTTGTCCAGATGGGGATAGGGCAGTGTGCAGTGCGATGGCATCGTCTGTGGACCTGTAGGGTCCGTTTTATGCTAAGATTCCCGAAGATTTGAACCCGATCATGTAAAAATGTCCTTTCATTACCCAGCCCCCTGGTATTGGAATTCCCTCCAAGCCAACCTACAGGCCATGGTGGTTTGAATAAAAATGTTTTATTTAAACTTTAAAACTTTTATTTAACTAGGCAAATCAGTTAAGAACAAATTCTTATTTACAATGACGGCCCAGCCCGGCTAAAACCCTCCCCTAACACGGACGACGCTGGGCCAATTATGAGCCGCCCTATGGGAACTCACAAACACGGCCGGTTGTGATACAGCCCGGAATCGAACCAGGGTCTGTAGTGACGCCTCTAGCACTGAGATACAGTGCCTTAGACCTGTTGTTTTACTACACCCCCTCCCCCCAACACCCAGTTTGTCTGCTGTTGAATTTGTTTGTGTTTGTTTATCTCCGTCCCCGTACCAACAGGAGACCTCTTGCCAGGCCTTCATTGGTTCTTAACTAACTAGCCTGGTTAAATAAAAGGATAAATAATACAAAATGAAATAAAAATCCACCTACCAGCAATTCAGTGGGTTTTAGTATGGGCCTATGGTGGATGAGTTAAGAGTCTATGGGTGTGTAAAACATATGGTGTGTGTGTGTGTGTGTGTGTGTGTGTGTGTGTGTGTGTGTGTGTGTGTGTGTGTGTGTGTGTGTGTGTGTGTGTGTGTGGGGGGGGAGAGGTCAAGGATGCTGAACTGTGGAGATCAGTTCTCTGACCCCCACAACTCTAAAGAGAGAGAGAGAAAGGGAAACAAATGGGGAAAGAAAGGAGAGAGGAAAATAAGAGCAAGAAGAGGGGATAGGGATGTGCAGCACAGTGTGTGTGTGTGTTTAAACGGTGGTTTGTGAAGAAGCTTGCCAGTCCATCATGTTAGTGTGACTCGGGGGGGGGGGGGGGGGGGGGGAGATGATTTAGTCTCCATACTAGTTGGAACAACAACCAGTTGGTCTCTGAAAGACATATGGTCCAGGAGGCTGACTGAAATACGTGGCTTCCTCTTCAAAACCACAATCCAATGCTTCCCGTTTCCCCGCTTAATACCAGACCTTTGTGTATAGGAAAGGAAACGCCTTCCGAGGAGGGGGAGGAAGAGGGGGGAGAAAGAGGGGGGGAGAAAGAGGGGGGAGAAGAGATGGGGAGGAAGAGGGGGGAGAAAGAGGGGGGGAGAAGAGATGGGGAGGAAGAGGGGGGAGAAGAGATGGGGAGGAAGAGGGGGGAGAAAGAGGGGGGGAGAAGAGATGGGGAGAAAGAGGGGGGAGAAAGAGGGGGGAGAAAGAGGGGGGGAGAAGAGATGGGGAGGAAGAGGGGGGAGAAAGAGGGGGGAGAAAGAGGGGGGAGAAGAGATGGGGAGGAAGAGGGGGGAGAAAGAGGGGGGAGGAAGAGGGGGGAGAAAGAGGGGGGAGAAGAGATGGGGAGGATGAGGGGGGAGAAAGAGGGGGGGAGAAGAGATGGGGAGGAAGAGGGGGGAGAAAGAGGGGGGGAGAAGAGATGGGGAGGAAGAGGGGGGAGAAAGAGGGGGGGAGAAAGAGGGGGGGAGAAAGAGGGGGGGAGAAGAGATGGGGAGGAAGAGGGGGGAGAAAGAGGGGGGGAGAAAGAGGGGGGGAGAAGAGATGGGGAGGAAGGTGGAGGGTGGGTTGTCTTTACGATGCTTAAGTTCACAACCCTTTCATGGTTCAACTGCTCTCACTGTTCAGATCAGGAGGCGGAGACAGGGTCCCAAATGGCATGCTATTCCCTGTATAGTGCACTACTTTAGACCAGAGCCCTATTCCCTGTATAGTGCCCTACTTTAGACCAGAGCCCCTATATAGTGCACTACTTTAGACCAGAGCCCTATGGCACCCTATTCCCTATATAGTGCACTACTTTAGACCAGAGCCCTATGGCACCCTATTCCCTATATAGTGCACTACTTTAGACCAGAGCCCTATGGCACCCTATTCCCTATATAGTGCACTACTTTAGACCAGAGCCCTATTCCCTATATAGTGCACTACTTTAGACCAGAGCCCCTATTCCCTATATAGTGCACTACTTTAGACCAGAGCCCCTATTCCCTATATAGTGCACTACTTTAGACCAGAGCCCTATGGCACCCTATTCTAAAGTAGGGCACTATATAGGGAATAGGGTGCCATGGGGAAACAAGTCCCTGGTAGTGGGAGAATTCCTCAGAGTAATGTTTGGATCTCTCCAACTCTCAAAACAACAGCTCTACATTGATCAGGTTCCTCCTTTCAGATTCCACCTCTCCTTCACGCACTGCCTTACCCTTCAACCTGCCGTAGCCCCTTTACCCTTCAACCTGCCGTAGCCCCTTTACCCTTCAACCTGCCGTAGCCCCTTTACCCTTCAGCCTGCCGTAGCCCCTTTACCCTTCAACCTGCCGTAGCCCCTTTACCCTTCAGCCTGCCGTAGCCCCTTTACCCTTCAGCCTGCCGTAGCCCCTTTACCCTTCAGCCTGCCGTAGCCCCTTTACCCTTCAGCCTGCCGTAGCCCCTTTACCCTTCAACCTGCCGTAGCCCCTTTACCCTTCAGCCTGCCGTAGCCCCTTTACCCTTCAACCTGCCGTAGCCCCTTTACCCTTCAGCCTGCCGTAGCCCCTTTACCCTTCAGCCTGCCGTAGCCCCTTTACCCTTCAACCTGCCGTAGCCCCTTTACCCTTCAGCCTGCCGTAGCCCCTTTACCCTTCAGCCTGCCGTAGCCCCTTTACCCTTCAGCCTGCCGTAGCCCCTTTACCCTTCAGCCTGCCGTAGCCCCTTTACCCTTCAGCCTGCCGTAGCCCCTTTACCCTTCAGCCTGCCGTAGCCCCTTTACCCTTCAGCCTGCCGTAGCCCCTTTACCCTTCAGCCTGCCGTAGCCCCTTTACCCTTCAGCCTGCCGTAGCCCCTTTACCCTTCAGCCTGCCGTAGCCCCTTTACCCTTCAGCCTGCCGTAGCCCCTTTACCCTTCAGCCTGCCGTAGCCCCTTTACCCTTCAGCCTGCCGTAGCCCCTTTACCCTTCAGCCTGCCGTAGCCCCTTTACCCTTCAGCCTGCCGTAGCCCCTTTACCCTTCAGCCTGCCGTAGCCCCTTTACCCTTCAGCCTGCCGTAGCCCCTTTACCCTTCAGCCTGCCGTAGCCCCTTTACCCTTCAGCCTGCCGTAGCCCCTTTACCCTTCAGCCTGCCGTAGCCCCTTTACCCTTCAGCCTGCCGTAGCCCCTTTACCCTTCAGCCTGCCGTAGCCCTTTACCCTTCAGCCTGCCGTAGCCCCTTTACCCTTCAGCCTGCCGTAGCCCCTTTACCCTTCAGCCTGCCGTAGCCCCTTTACCCTTCAGCCTGCCGTAGCCCCTTTACCCTTCAGCCTGCCGTAGCCCCTTTACCCTTCAGCCTGCCGTAGCCCCTTTACCCTTCAGCCTGCCGTAGCCCCTTTACCCTTCAGCCTGCCGTAGCCCCTTTACCCTTCAACCTGCCGTAGCCCCTTTACCCTTCAACCTGCCGTAGCCCCTTTACCCTTCAGCCTGCCGTAGCCCCTTTACCCTTCAGCCTGCCGTAGCCCCTTTACCCTTCAACCTGCCGTAGCCCCTTTACCCTTCAACCTGCCGTAGCCCCTTTACCCCAACCTGCCGTAGCCCCTTTACCCTTCAGCCTGCCGTAGCCCCTTTACCCTTCAGCCTGCCGTAGCCCCTTTACCCTTCAACCTGCCGTAGCCCCTTTACCCTTCAACCTGCCGTAGCCCCTTCACCCCAACCTGCCGTAGCCCCTTTACCCTTCAACCTGCCGTAGCCCCTTTACCCCAACCTGCCGTAGCCCCTTTACCCCAACCTGCCGTAGCCCCTTTACCCCAACCTGCCGTAGCCCCTTTACCCCAACCTGCCGTAGCCCCTTTACCCCAACCTGCCGTAGCCCCTTTACCCTCAACCTGCCGTAGCCCCTTTACCCCAACCTGCCGTAGCCCCTTTACCCTTCAGCCTGCCGTAGCCCCTTTACCCTTCAGCCTGCCGTAGCCCCTTTACCCTTCAGCCTGCCGTAGCCCCTTTACCCTTCAGCCTGCCGTAGCCCCTTTACCCTTCAGCCTGCCGTAGCCCCTTTACCCTTCAGCCTGCCGTAGCCCCTTTACCCTTCAGCCTGCCGTAGCCCCTTTACCCTTCAGCCTGCCGTAGCCCCTTTACCCTTCAGCCTGCCGTAGCCCCTTTACCCTTCAGCCTGCCGTAGCCCCTTTACCCTTCAGCCTGCCGTAGCCCCTTTACCCTTCAGCCTGCCGTAGCCCCTTTACCCTTCAACCTGCCGTAGCCCCTTTACCCTTCAACCTGCCGTAGCCCCTTTACCCTTCAGCCTGCCGTAGCCCCTTTACCCTTCAGCCTGCCGTAGCCCCTTTACCCTTCAGCCTGCCGTAGCCCCTTTACCCTTCAGCCTGCCGTAGCCCCTTTACCCTTCAGCCTGCCGTAGCCCCTTTACCCTTCAGCCTGCCGTAGCCCCTTTACCCTTCAGCCTGCCGTAGCCCCTTTACCCTTCAGCCTGCCGTAGCCCCTTTACCCTTCAGCCTGCCGTAGCCCCTTTACCCTTCAGCCTGCCGTAGCCCCTTTACCCTTCAGCCTGCCGTAGCCCCTTTACCCTTCAGCCTGCCGTAGCCCCTTTACCCTTCAGCCTGCCGTAGCCCCTTTACCCTTCAGCCTGCCGTAGCCCCTTTACCCTTCAGCCTGCCGTAGCCCCTTTACCCTTCAGCCTGCCGTAGCCCCTTTACCCTTCAACCTGCCGTAGCCCCTTTACCCTTCAGCCTGCGTAGCCCCTTTACCCTTCAGCCTGCCGTAGCCCCTTTACCCTTCAGCCTGCCGTAGCCCCTTTACCCTTCAGCCTGCCGTAGCCCCTTTACCCTTCAGCCTGCCGTAGCCCCTTTACCCTTCAGCCTGCCGTAGCCCCTTTACCCTTCAGCCTGCCGTAGCCCCTTTACCCTTCAGCCTGCCGTAGCCCCTTTACCCTTCAGCCTGCCGTAGCCCCTTTACCCTTCAGCCTGCCGTAGCCCCTTTACCCTTCAGCCTGCCGTAGCCCCTTTACCCTTCAACCTGCCGTAGCCCCTTTACCCTTCAGCCTTCAACCTGCCGTAGCCCCTTTACCCTTCAGCCTTCAACCTGCCGTAGCCCCTTTACCCTTCAACCTGCCGTAGCCCCTTTACCCTTCAGCCTGCCGTAGCCCCTTTACCCTTCAGCCTGCCGTAGCCCCTTTACCCTTCAACCTGCCGTAGCCCCTTTACCCTTCAGCCTGCCGTAGCCCCTTTACCCTTCAGCCTGCCGTAGCCCCTTTACCCTTCAGCCTGCCGTAGCCCCTTTACCCTTCAGCCTGCCGTAGCCCCTTTACCCTTCAGCCTGCCGTAGCCCCTTTACCCTTCAGCCTGCCGTAGCCCCTTTACCCTTCAGCCTGCCGTAGCCCCTTTACCCTTCAACCTGCCGTAGCCCCTTTACCCTTCAGCCTTCAACCTGCCGTAGCCCCTTTACCCTTCAACCTGCCGTAGCCCCTTTACCCTTCAACCTGCCGTAGCCCCTTTACCCTTCAACCTGCCGTAGCCCCTTTACCCTTCAACCTGCCGTAGCCCCTTTACCCTTCAGCCTGCCGTAGCCCCTTTACCCTTCAACCTGCCGTAGCCCCTTTACCCTTCAACCTGCCGTAGCCCCTTTACCCTTCAGCCTGCCGTAGCCCCTTTACCCTTCAACCTGCCGTAGCCCTGATATTTGATATTTAACTGTATAGATATTTTCCCATCACTGCTATTTTCCTGATGGGCTCTGGTCCCTATATAGTGCACTACTTTAGACCAGAGCCCTATGGCACCCTATTCCCTAAGGTTGGGAATTGCAAGGGACTTCACAATACAATATTATGGCAATACTTACGTGGCTATCTGATATGTTTTGCGATTCAATACTGTGATTTTATCGAGATTCGATGTTCATCATATGTCTACTGCAGAGAGACAAGAGACCCCTACACCCATACTGCTACCCCTACTCTCTACCCCCATCCCCCTATCCCCCTACCCCCAGCCCCCTATCCCTACCCCCATCCCCCTATCCCCCTACCAACAACCCCCTATCCCTACCCACAACCCCTTATCCCTGCCCCCAGCCCCCTATCCCTACCCCCCCAACCCCCTATCCCTACCCCCATCCCCCTACCCTACCCCCAATCCCTACCCACAACCCCCTATCCCTACCCCCAGCCCCCTATCCCTACCCACAGCCCCCTATCCCTACCCCAGCCCCCTATCCCTACCCCCCAGCCCCCTATCCCTACTCCCTAGCCCCCTATCCTTACCCCCTAGCCCTACCCCCTAGCCCCTATCCCTACCCCCTATCCCTACTCCCAGCCCCATCCCTACCCCCAGCCCCCCTATCCCTATCCCTACCCCCAGCCCCCCATCCCTACTCCCTACCCCCCCATCCCTACCCCCAGCCCCCTATCCCTACCCCCAGCCCCCCTATCCCTACCCCCCTATCCCTACCCCTACTCCCAGCCCCCTATCCCTACCCCTACTCCCAGCCCCCTATCCCTACCCCTAGCCCCCTAGCCCTGCCCCCAGCCCCCTATCCCTACCCCTACTCCCAGCCCCCTATCGTACCCCCAGCCCCCTCATCCCTACTCCTACCCCCAGCCCCCTACCCCTACTCCCAGCCCCTACCCCTACTCCCAGCCCCCCATCCCTACTCCTACCCCCAGCCCCCTACCCCTACTCCCAGCCCCTACCCCTACTCCCAGCCCCCATCCCTACTCCCAGCCCCCTATCCCTACCCCCATCCCTACCCCCAGCCCCCCCTATCCCTACCCCTACTCCCAGCCCCCTATCCCTACCCCCAGCCCCCCTATCCCTATCCCTACCCCCAGCCCCCCATCCCTACTCCCTACCCCCCATCCCTACCCCCAGCCCCCTATCCCTACCCCTAGCCCCCCTATCCCTACTCCCAGCCCCCTATCCCTATCCCTACCCCTACTCCCAGCCCCCTATCCCCATCCCTAGCCCCCTAGCCCTGCCCCCAGCCCCCTATCCCTACCCCTACTCCCAGCCCCCTATCCCTACCCCCAGCCCCCCTATCCCTATCCCTACCCCCCCTATCCCTACCCCTACTCCCAGCCAACCTGCTTTTTTTTGTTGCAATCAATATCAAACAGGGGTTCAAGATCTGAAAACAACCTTTTTCTTTTTAAAATAAAAAACAATGACCAGAAGCATGCATGATGCACATTCACTCATTAACAATAGATTAGCCGGCTAATCTTTATATTCCACGTTTAGCCAACTTGGCTCTATTTGCTCAGCTAACAAGGTAGAACAGTTGAATAGTTATGAACACACTCTGTCTAATCTCCAGCTGTTTGAACAGCGTGCTAGCCTGTCCACTTTGTTCACATGTTGAAATTAAGAAGCCTAGCTTATTTGTCAGAATGAGAATAAAGTTGCCAATTTGTTATAGAAATTGTGTTTTATGCTTATTGCACATTACAAAAACAGATTAAAACAGATTAGATAGCTGGTATAGGTCCCGTGTGGCTCAGTTGGTAGAGCATGGTGTTCGCAATGCCAGGGTTGTGGGTTCGATTCCCACGGGGGACCAGTACAGAAAAAAAAAAAAAAAAAATGTATGAAATGTATTCACTCTACTGTAAGTCGCTCTGGATAAGAGCGTCTGCTAAATGACTAAAATGTAAATGTATAACAGTCTTTGGCTAAAATTGCTATTAGCGGTACGTAGTACAGCAGCAATGCCACGCATGAAAAAATGAGCCCTCTTTTTCAAAAATAAATGTTCTTTGATACTCCCGTTTTAGTAATGTTTGACAATTAAAAACTGTATCATTAGAAAGGTAATCGCTGCCAAAAGGTGCTTCAACACAAAGCACTGAGTAAAGGGTCAGAATACTTATGTCAATTAGATATTTCAGTGTTCTTTTTTTATTTTTTATATATAAAATTTGCAAACAATTCTAAAAACCTGTTTTTGCTTTGTCATTATGGGGTATTGTCTGTATATTGATCAGGGGGGGAAAAAAGAAAATTATTCAATTGTAGAATAAGGCTGTAACGTAACATTTACGTCATTTAGCAGACGCTCTTATCCAGAGCGACTTACAAATTGGTGCATTCACCTTATGATATCCAGTGGAACAACCACTTTACAATAGTACATCTATATCTTTTTTTTTGGGGGGGGGGGGGGGTTAGAAGGATTACTATATCCTATCCCAGGTATTCCTTAAAGAGGTGGGGTTTCAAGTGTCTCCGGAAGGTGGCGATTGACTCCGCTGTCCTGGCGTCGTGAGGGAGCTTGTTCCACCATTGGGGTGCCAGAGCAGCGAACAGTTTTGACTGGGCTGAGCGGGAACTGTGCTTCCGCAGAGGTAGGGGGGCCAGCAGGCCAGAGGTGGAACAACATTAGGAAAAAGTCAAAGGGTCTGAATACTTTCAGAATGTACTGTATGTAAACAAAGTCCGAGCTGCTGGGCAGGTCTGTCTCACTGTCTGTTCCATTGCTCTCTAGCCAATCACAGCAGCTATTCATCCCGTGGCAGTGGGCAGATGGGACATAGTCAAATCAACCCTCAGATAGGTCCTGATGAACTCGTCCACAAATCTCACAAAACTGTGTTTTGGACCATACTGACTTTATGTCGAAAATTAACCCACCTGCACTTTCTAGTCAATTTTGTCACTGGAATAAGTTGTTTGACTAATATCAATATGACATATGCCGTTTTCAAAACAGAGAAGTTGAGTCGTTCCGATTGAGTCGTCCATTAAATACACCAGACTGTATAGAGTATGGATATTCAACAGCCACTGGAAAGCAGTAATTTGAGAAAGACAACATCATCATGAGCTTGGCATCCAGCCAGCCGCCACACTATAAACAGGATATGAGCTGTCTACGCAGCCAGCCGCCACACTATAAACAGGATATGAGCTGCCTACGCAGCCAGCCGCCACACTATGAACAGGATATGAGCTGGCTACGCAGCCAGCCGCCACACTATAAACAGGATATGAGCTGGCTACGCAGCCAGCCGCCACACTATAAACAGGATATGAGCTGCCTACGCAGCCAGCCGCCACACTATAAACAGGATATGAGCTGCCTACGCAGCCAACCGCCACACTATAAACAGGATATGAGCTGCCTACGCAGCCAGCCGACACACTAAAAACAGGATATGAGCTGCCTACGCAGCCAGCCGACACACTAAAAACAGGATATGAGCTGCCTACGCAGCCAGCCGCCACACTATAAACAGGACCTAGGAACTAGAGGTTGACCGATTAATCGGAATGGCCGATTAATTAGGGCCGATTTCAAGTCTTCATAACAATCGGTAAATCGGTATTTTTGGCCACCAATTTGCTGATTTTTTATTTTATTATATATATATATATATATATATATATATATATATATATATATTTGTTTTTTTGGACCTTTATTTAACTAGGCAAGTCAGATTAAGAACACATTCTTATTTCCAATGACGGCCTAGGAACGGGGGTTAACTGTCTTGTTCAGGGGGGATTCGTTTTTGCAACCTTCGGTTACTCGTCCAACGCTCTAACCACCTGCCTTACATTGCACTCCACGAGAAGCCTGTGTGGCAGGCTGACTACCTGTTACGCGAGGGCAGCAAGAAGCCAAGGTAAGTTGCTAGCTAGCATTAAACTTATCTCATAAAAAACGATCAATCTTAACATAATCACTTGTTAACTACACATGGTTGATGATATTACTAGTTTATCTAACGTGTCCTGCGTTGCATATAATCGATGCGGTGCCTGTTCATTTCTCATTGAATCACATCCTACTTCGACAAACGGGTGATGATTTAACAAGCGCATTTGCGAAAAAAAAGCACTGTTGTTGCACCAATGTACCTAACCATAAACATCAATGCCTTTCTTTAAAATCAATACACAAGTATATATTTTTTAAACCTGCATATTTAGTTAATATTGCCTGCTGACATGAAATTGTGTCACATCTCTAGCGTTCATTGCACGCAGAGTCAGGGTATATGCAGCGGTTTGAGCCGCCTGGCTCGTTGTGAACTAATTTGCCAGAATTTTACGTAATTATGACATAACATTGAAGGTTGTGCAATGTAACAGGAATATTTAGACTTAGGGATGCCACCCGTTAGCTAAAATACGGAACGGTTCCGTATGTCACTGAAAGAAAAACTTTTGTTTTCGAAATGATCATTTCTGGATTCGACCATATTAATGACCTAAGGCTCGTATTTCTGTGTGTTTATTATGTTATAATTAAGTCTATGATTTGATAGAGCAGTCTGACTGAGCGGTGGTAGGCACCAGCAGGCTCGTAAGCATTCATTCAAACAGCACTTTCGTGCGTTTTGCCAGAAGCTCTTCGCTGTGCTTCAAGCATTGCGCTGTTTATGACTTCAAGCCGGGTGGGTATAATTTGTGGAACGTTCCAACAGGAATCTATTCCAAAAACTTCGGAAATAACAAGGTTGCCAAAAAAAACAACGCATACAAAGTTGTATAGCGGCAGAATAAGATACCGGGTAGGGAGTGGTCTATTTCATTGCGTTTTTCACTCATCACGTTTATTCCGAAAAATGTCTGTCCTCACATGTCTGTTTGCCTATGGACAAACATTAAGAATAAGCTAGGTGGTGAGTTGATGCCTATTCGGCAGCTAGTTAGCTAGGTTTGTATGCGTTGTTGGTTGGCAACCTTTCACTTTACGTTTTTTGGAACAGATTCCTGTTGGAACGTTCCACAAATTATACCAATCATCTCCAATCTAAAGTTAAATCTAGAATCGGCTTCCTATTTCGCAACAAAGCATCCTTCACTCATGCTGCCAAACATACCCTCGTAAAACTGACCATCCTACCGATCCTCGACTTCGGCGATGTCATTTACAAAATAGCCTCCAATACCCTACTCAACAAGCTGGATGCAGTCTATCACAGTGCCATCCGTTTTGTCACCAAAGCCCCATATACTACCCACCACTGCGACCTGTACGCTCTCGTTGGCTGGCCTTCGCTTCATAATCGTCGCCAAACACATTGGCTCCAGGTCATCTACAAGACCCTGCTAGGTAAAGTCCCCCTTATCTCAGCTCACTGGTCACCATAGCAGCACCCACCTGTAGCACGCGCTCCAGCAGGTATATCTCTCTGGTCACCCCTAAAGCCAATTCCTCCTTTGGCCGTCTCTCCTTCCAGTTCTCTGCTGCCAATGACTGGAACGAACTACAAAAATCTCTGAAACTGGAAACACTTATCTCCCTCACTAGCTTTATGCACCAGCTATCAGAGCAGCTCCCAGATCACTGCACCTGTACATAGCCCATCTATAATTTAGCCCAAACTACTACCTCTTCCCCTACTGTATTTATTTATTTTATTTATTTTGCTCCTTTGCACCATATTATTTATATTTTAACTTTGAACTTTCTTCAAACTACAAATCTACCATTCCAGTGTTTTACTTGCTATACTTTATTTACTTTGCCACCATGGCCTTTTTTGCCTTTACCTCCCTTATCTCACATCATTTGCTCACATTGTATATAGTCTTATTTTTTTCTACTGCATCATTGATTGTATGTTGTTTTACTCCATGTGTAACTCTGTGTTTTTGTATGTTGTCGAACTGCTTTGCTTTATCTTGGCCAGGTCGCAATTGTAAATGAGAACTTGTTCTCAACTTGCCTACCTGGTTAAATAAAGGTTAAATAAAAATAAAAATAAATAAAAAATACCCACCCCTTCAAGCCTATCAACTCCCGAGATTAGGCTGGTGTAACCGATGTGAAATGGCTAGCTAGTTAACGGGATGCGCGCTAATAGCGTTTCAAACATCACTCGCTCTGAGACTTGGAGTGGTTGTTCCCCTTGCTCTGCATGGGTAACGCTGCTTCGAGGGTGGCTGTTGTCGATGTGTTCCTGGTTCGAGCCCAGGTAGGAGCGAGGAGAGGGACGGAAGCTATACTGTTACACTGGCAATACTAAAGTGCCTATAAGAACATCCAATAGTCAAAGGTATATGAAATACAAATCGTAGAGAGAGAGAAATAGTCCTATAATTCCTATAACCTAAAACTTCTTACCTGGGAATATTGAAGACTCATGTTAAAAGGAACCACCAGCTTTCATATGTTCTCATGTTCTGAGCAAGGCACTTAAACGTTAGCTTTCTTACATGGCACATATTGCACTTTTACTTTCTTCTCCAACACTTCGTTTTTGCATTATTTAAACCAAACATGTTTCATTATTTCTTTAAGGCTAAATTGATTTTATTGATGTATTATATTAAGTTAAAATAAGTGTTCATTCAGTATTGTTGTAATTGTTATTATTATTACAAATAAATAAATGTTAAAAAAAATTAACAAATTAAATCGGCCGATTAATCGGTATCAATAAATCGGTATCGGCGTTGAAAGATCATAATCGGTCGACCTCTACTAGGAACATCTCTGAGGAAAGAGAGAGGTAAGAGTCAGTCTGGCTGGGCAGAATGGAGCTAGGGGTCTGGGGCAGAGTGGAGCTGGGGGTCTGGGGCAGAGGGGAGCTGGGGGTCTGGGGCAGAGGGGAGCTGGGGGTCTGGGGCAGAGGGGAGCTGGGGGTCTGGGGCAGAGGGGAGCTGGGGGTCTGGGGCAGAGGGGAGCTGGGGGTCTGGGGCAGAGGGGAGCTAGGGGTCTGGGGCGTCACTGAGGACAGAGAGAGGTCAGTCTGCGTTTCAGATGTTTCTCTATATAGTGCACTACTTTTGACCAGAGCCCAGTTCAGAAGGGCCCAGTTCAGAAGGGCCCAGTTCAGAGCCTATGGATGCACTAGAACAGGATGCCATTTAGGACGCAGCTAACAGTGATGCTTGGGTGAGGAGAGGAAAGGAGAGAAGGGGGAGAGGAAAGGAGAGAAGGGGGAGAGGAAAGGAGAGAAGGGGAGAGGAAAGGAGAGAAGGGGAGTGGATCAGGTTGCAGCCTATGGAGCAAGAGGACAAAAGATAGCCTAGGTGGGTGGGCGGGCCGTGGTGATAGCCAGGTGGTAGGAGGGTAGCAGGAGGACCCCGGCCCAGCCCAGCCAGGTAGGAGGCTGGCGAGAACAAAGACCTTCCTATATAACAGAGGAGCCTTCTGTATAGCTCTTTACCTCCCAGAGAGACCAGGAGATAAACACTGACCATCTCCCCTTGGCCTCTCTGTGTATGAGGATACCAGAGACAGACACTGCCTAGTCAGATTAACAGTGTAATATACATGTGCGACCAGGAGATTAACACAGTCTCCCCTGGCCAGGAGAGGAGGCAGAAACCACTGCCTAGGCAGATTTGTTTAATTTAACCTTTATTTAACTAGGCAAGTCAGTTAAGAACAAATTCTTATTTTCAATGACGGCCTACCAGGGAACAGTGGGTTAACTGCCTTGTTCAGGGGCAGAAAGACTGATTTCTACCTTGTCAGCTCGGGGATTTGAACTTGCAACCTTTCGGTTACTAGGCCAACGCTCTAACCACTAGGCCAACGCTCTAACCACTAGGCCAACGCTCTAACCACTAGGCCAACGCTCTAACCACTAGGCCAACGCTCTAACCACTAGGCTACCCTAGATTAGCATGGCTAAGGCTAGCGATATGTGACAGTGAGAAGAGACAGAACAATGTGTTGATTGCGGTTTCTCCTTTTCCAGACTGCTTTTATGCTTTTAATAAAAAGGTAAGATTGAACAGATATATCAAGTCATGTAATGTGGGTGGGCTCCCCCTTAAAACATAAACAGGAGAAAGGTTTCTGCTCTACGCATCCTTTTGGCTTGGACAAGGCTACACCTACCCTACCACCTACCCTATCATCCTACCCTATCATCCTACCCTACCACCTACCCTATCATCCTACCCTATCATCCTACCCTACATCCTACCCAATCATCCTACCCAATCATCCTACCCTACTACCTACCCTATCAGCCTACCCTACCACCTACCCTATCAGCCTACCCTACCACCTACCCTATCATTCTACCCTATCATCCTACCCTATCATCCTACCCTACATCCTACCCTATCGTCATACCCTATCACCTACCCTATCATCCTACCCTACCACCTACCCTATCATCTACCCTATCACCTACCCTATCATCCTACCCTATCATCCTACCCTACTACCTACCCTATCATCCTACCCTACCACCTACCCTATCAGCCTACCCTACCACCTACCCTATCACCTGCCCTACCACCTACCCTGCCACCTACCCTACCATCCTACACTACCACCTACCCTACCACCTACCCTATCATCCTACCCTAACACCTACCCTACCACCTACCCTATCATCCTACCCTACCATCTTACCCTACCACCTACCCTACCACCTGGAAACCACAAACATCCCACAGGCCAGCAGTAGCAGCTGGGGACATCAGAATCTAAGGTTTCATAGGGACAGACAGGGTTGTTGAAGAGAAGGTTTCATAGGGACGGGGTTGTTGAAGAGAAGGTTTCATAGGGACGGGGTTGTTGAAGAGAAGGTTTCATAGGGACGGGGTTGTTGAAGAGAAGGTTTCATAGGGACAGGGTTGTTGAAGACAGAAGGTTTCATAGGGACGGGGTTGTTGAAGAGAAGGTTTCATAGGGACGGGGTTGTTGAAGAGAAGGTTTCATAGGGACGGGGTTGTTGAAGACAGAAGGTTTCATAGGGACGGGGTTGTTGAAGAGAAGGTTTCATAGGGACGGGGTTGTTGAAGAGAAGGTTTCATAGGGACGGGGTTGTTGAAGAGAAGGTTTCATAGGGACGGGGTTGTTGAAGAGAAGGTTTCATAGGGACGGGGTTGTGAAGAGAAGGTTTCATAGGGACGGGGTTGTTGAAGAGAAGGTTTCATAGGGACGGGGTTGTTGAAGAGAAGGTTTCATAGGGACGGGGTTGTTGAAGAGAAGGTTTCATAGGGACGGGGTTGTTGAAGACAGAAGGTTTCATAGGGACGGGGTTGTTGAAGACAGAAGGTTTCATAGGGACGGGGTTGTTGAAGAGAAGGTTTCATAGGGACGGGGTTGTTGAAGACAGAAGGTTTCATAGGGACAGGGTTGTTGAAGACAGAAGGTTTCATAGGGACGGGGTTGTTGAAGACAGAAGGTTTCATAGGGACGGGGTTGTTGAAGAGAAGGTTTCATAGGGACGGGGTTGTTGAAGAGAAGGTTTCATAGGGACAGGGTTGTTGAAGACAGAAGGTTTCATAGGGACGGGGTTGTTGAAGAGAAGGTTTCATAGGGACGGGGTTGTTGAAGAGAAGGTTTCATAGGGACGGGGTTGTGAAGAGAAGGTTTCATAGGGACGGGGTTGTGAAGAGAAGGTTTCATAGGGACGGGGTTGTGAAGAGAAGGTTTCATAGGGACGGGGTTGTTGAAGAGAAGGTTTCATAGGGACGGGGTTGTGAAGAGAAGGTTTCATAGGGACGGGGTTGTTGAAGAGAAGGTTTCATAGGGACGGGGTTGTGAAGAGAAGGTTTCATAGGGACGGGGTTAATGTTGTTTAAAACAGACCTAAAGGAAGGTAAATGTTAGAATGTGCAGGGACATGACTATACACATTTTACTCCCCCCCCCCCCCCTCCTGTAGTCTCCTAAACATGTTAGGTCAGACAAAAATTTGACATCAAAAGAAACTGTAAACACTCGTCCTCATGTAGTAAGTTTCTGTCCATCAGACACTGCCTGGTTACAAGTCCAAACGACATACCAGATGAGAGCTGACTGACACATCTCTGTTTTATCATTCATCTTACAGCAACATTTCAAAACAGATGAGAGAGAATCATCCACACCGTTTTGCCTTGTTTTCCTTCCTGTCTGTTATGGAACTACGACTAGTGTGAAACGGATTATGATCAGTATCTGAGAAACGAGCCTGCACTGAAACCGCAAGATAAGTGAAAGCAATACGGCAGTTCCCAATCTCCAGGTCTCGGTCACATCAAAACAGAGAGAACAGAAATAGAGTAGAGATATTCAGATGCTACCTTGGGAAGGAACTTCTATAAGCAGGGCATGAACGTGTGGAGTGTTGAATTGCAGTCTAGTCTAGATATATAGGAAACAAAGCAGATTGTTGACTTTCATCCGGGTGAGCCGTTTAAGAAGTTGTTATGGCTCTTGGTTGAACCCACTAGAGGAATGTCTGAGTCACACTTGGCTGAGAATATACAACGGTGATACAGGTATTGAGTCAAAGCCTATCTGGTTTAAAGTGAATGTTAAAAGGACCAGAATGCTGCCTTTTCTAAATCTGGCTGCTTGGGGACATACCATCTTGTTCAAGTGGGGGTGATCAGCACAGACCACCACCTTGTCTAAAGTAGGGGTGTTTTATTGGAACATATTAACATACCTCACTAATAAAAAGTGAGGAACCCCCCCCCCTCCTCTGTCCTAGTGAGGAACCCCCCCCCCCCCTCCTCCTCTCTCTGTCCTAGTGAGGAACCCCCCCCCTCCTCCTCTCTCTGTCCTAGTGAGGAACCCCCCCCCTCTCCTCTCTCTGTCCTAGTGAGGAACCCCCCCCCCCCTCCTCCTCTCTCTGTCCTAGTGAGGAACCCCCCCCCCCCTCCTCCTCTCTCTGTCCTAGTGAGGAACCCCTCCTCCTCTCTCTATCCTAGTGAGGAACCCCCCCCCCTCTCCTCTCTCTGTCCTAGTGAGGAACCCCCCCCCCCTCCTCCTCTCTCTGTCCTAGTGAGGAACCCCCCCCCCCTCTGTCCTAGTGAGGAACCCCCCCCCTCTCTGTCCTAGTGAGGAACCCCTCCCTCCTCTCTCTATCCTAGTGAGGACCCCCCCTCTCTATCCTAGTGAGGACCCCCCCCCCTCTGTCCTAGTGAGGAACCCCCCCCCCCTCTCTCTATCCTAGTGAGGAACCCCCCCCCTCTCTATCCTAGTGAGGAACCCCCCCCCCCTCTCTATCCTAGTGAGGAACCCCCCCCCCCCTCTCTCTATCCTAGTGAGGAACCCCCCCCCCTCTCTCTATCCTAGTGAGGAACCCCCCCCTCTCTCTCGATCCTAGTGAGGAACCCCCCCCTCTCTCTCTCTGTCCTAGTGAGGAACCCCCCCCCCCTCCTCCTCTCTCTGTCCTAGTGAGGAACCCCCCCCCTCCTCTCTCGATCCTAGTGAGGAACCCCCCCCCCCTCCTCCTCTCTCTGTCCTAGTGAGGAACCCCCCCCCCTCTCTCGATCCTAGTGAGGAACCCCCCCCCCTCTCTCTGTCCTAGTGAGGAACCCCCCCCCCTCTCTCTATCCTAGTGAGGACCCCCCCCCCCTCTCTCTATCCTAGTGAGGAACCCCCCCCCCTCTCTCTATCCTAGTGAGGAACCCCCCCCCTCTCTCTATCCTAGTGAGGAACCCCCCCCCTCTCTCTCTATCCTAGTGAGGAACCCCCCCCCCTCTCTATCCTAGTGAGGAACCCCCCCCTCCCCTCTCTCTGTCCTAGTGAGGGAACCCCCCCTCTCTCTATCCTAGTGAGGAACCCCCCCCCTCTCTCTATCCTAGTGAGGAACCCCCCCCTCTCTCTCTATCCTAGTGAGGAACCCCCCCCTCTCTCTCTCTGTCCTAGTGAGGAACCCCCCCTCCCCTCTCTCTGTCCTAGTGAGGAACCCCCCCTCCTCTCTCTGTCCTAGTGAGGAACCCCCCCCCTCTCTCTATCCTAGTGAGGAACCCCCCCCCTCCCCTCTCTCTGTCCTAGTGAGGGAACCCCCCCTCTCTCTATCCTAGTGAGGAACCCCACCCCTCCTCTCTCTGTCCTAGTGAGGAACCCCCCCCCTCCTCTCTCTGTCCTAGTGAGGAACCCCCCCTCTCTCTCTATCCTAGTGAGGGAAACCCCCCTCTCTCTCTATCCTAGTGAGGAACCCCCCCCTCCCATCTCTCTATCCTAGTGAGGGAACCCCCCCCTCTCTCTGTCCTAGTGAGGAACCCCCCCCTCTCTCTATCCTAGTGAGGGAACCCCCCCTCTCTATCCTAGTGAGGAACCCCCCCCCACTCTCTCTGTCCTAGTGAGGAACCCCCCCTCTCTCTATCCTAGTGAGGAACTCCCCCTCTCTATCCTAGTGAGGGAACCCCCCCCCTCCCCTCTCTCTATCCTAGTGAGGGAACCCCCCCCCCTCTCTGTCCTAGTGAGGAAACCCCCCCCTCCTCTCTCTGTCCTAGTGAGGAAACCCCCCCTCTCTCTATCCTAGTGAGGAACCCCCCCCCCCCCTCTCTCTGTCCTAGTGAGGGAACCCCCCTCTCTCTATCCTAGTGAGAGGAACCCCCCCTCTATCCTAGTGAGGAACCCCCCCTCCTCTCTGTCCTAGTGAGGAACCCCCCCCTCCTCTCTGTCCTAGTGAGGAACCCCCCTCTCTCTCTCTGTCCTAGTGAGGAACCCCCCCCCTCTCTGTCCTAGTGAGGAACCCCCCCTCTCTATCCTAGTGAGGAACCCCCCCTCTCTCTGTCCTAGTGAGGAACCCCCCCTCTCTGTCCTAGTGAGGAACCCCCCCCTCTCTGTCCTAGTGAGGAACCCCCCTCCTCTCTGTCCTAGTGAGGAACCCCCCTCTCCTCTCTGTCCTAGTGAGGAACCCCCCCCTCTATCCTAGTGAGGACCCCCCCCTCTCTGTCCTAGTGAGGAACCCCCCCCCCTCTGTCCTAGTGAGGAACCCCCCCCTCTCTGTCCTAGTGAGGACCCCCCCCCTCTGTCCTAGTGAGGAACCCCCCCCCTCTCTGTCCTAGTGAGGAACCCCCCCTCTCTCTGTCCTAGTGAGGAACCCCCCCCCCCTCTGTCCTAGTGAGGAACCCCCCTCCTCTCTGTCCTAGTGAGGAACCCCCCCCCTCTCTGTCCTAGTGAGGAACCCCCCCTCCTCTCTGTCCTAGTGAGGAACCCCCCCCCTCTGTCCTAGTGAGGACCCCCCCCCCTCTGTCCTAGTCCTGGCTTCAGTTCAAAAGATTGACTAGTGACTGAAGATACTTCTAAAAAGACCACCTGGGAGCTGTCTGGGAGAGATCAGATCAAATCAGACTGCACAGCTAAAAGATGGCAATTCTGCCAATGACATATACTGCATATCATTAGACAGACCTGTACACCATTAGACAGACCTGCACGTGACTACAGACCTGCACGTGACTACAGACCTGCACCTGACTACAGACCTGCACCTGACTACAGACCTGCACCTGACTACAGACCTGCACCTGACTACAGACCTGCACGTGACTACAGACCTGCACGTGACTACAGACCTGCACGTGACTACAGACCTGTATGTCACATTAAAAATGTCCATTAGTCTCATGTGGAATTCTCGACCCGTCAGACCTGCAATAGACATCTCCTTGTTGTCGTCACAGTTTTATTCAGGAAAAATAGGTTTGTTGACGAGTCTTTTTTTGTCAGTTATTGTTAAAGAAATGAACCCTGGTCCAAATGAACCCTGGTCCAAATGAACCCTGGTCCAAAGCAATTTATGGTACATTAGCATGTGTTTGGGGCGGCAGGTAGCCTAGTGGTTCGAGCGTTGGACCAGTAACCGGAAGGTTGCAAGATCGAATCCCTGAGCTGACATGGTATAAATCTGTCGTTCTGAACAAGGCAGTTAACCCACTGTTACCTGGTAGGCCATCATTGAAAATAAGAATTTGTTCTTAACTGACTTGCCTAGTTAAATAAAGGTTAAATATATATATTTTTTTTAAATAAATGTGTGTAAAGATACCTGATCGTAGAGCCTTCAGGAAGTATTCCTCCTTTGACTTATTCCACACTGTGTTACCGCATGAACTCAAAATGGATTAAAATCACTTCCCCCTCTCTCACCCATCTGCACATAACACCACCCCCCCCCCCAAAAAAAACATGCTCTTTGACATTTCTTCAAATGTATTGAAAATGTAAATCACCTCCCTGAGTCAATACATGTTAGAATCACCTTTGGCAGCGTTTACAGCTGCGTCTTTCTGAGTAAATCTAAGAGCTTTCCACAGCTGGATTGTACAATATATGCACATTATTATTTCTTTAAATAAAATCTTCAAGCTCTGTCCTGTTGGTCGTTGATCATTGCTAGACAACCATTTTTCAAGTCTTGCCATAGATTTTCAAGCAGATTAAACCTGTAACTTGGCCACTCAGAAACATTCAATGTCATCTTGGTAAGCAACTCCAGTGTAGATTTGACCTTGTGTTTTAGGTTATTGACCTGCTGAAAGGTGAATTTGTCTTTGAGTGTTGGAAAGCAGCCTGAACCATGTTTTCCAATAGGATTTTGTCTGTTTTTACCTTTATACCATGATGCAGCCACCACCACCATACATGAAAATACGGAGACTGGTACTCATTGATATGTCGTGCTGGATTTGCCCTAAACTTAACACGTTGTATTCAGGACATAAAAGTTCATTTATTACACATATTAGTCCTGTACCACTATTTTATATGATTTTAAAGTAAGAAGAATATAATTGAACTTAGCTGAATAAAATAGAAAGGATATTTTTCCTCGTTCTGGTGCAGTGCGCATATGAAGTGGCTACGTTGAGCGTAAAAAGTGATCATTTGAAGCAGGTCCTAAACGCTAGATTTAGTTTCTTGGCAACTTTAGTTGTGAATGATACAAACCTTAGAAATCACAACATGTATGGGCTGTATGAAGAGACTATAGGCTATTGATGATTTGAGAAAGTAGCAAAAGGTTAAACACGCTTCTCTCTCATCTAGTGATCATGTTTTCACCCATCAGAATATTCTCAATTTAATCTCATCTTTTACTAATATGTATAATGACTTTGGATTTAGAAAATGGCGCATTATGAAAATGGGCAGGGCGAAGAATACATGGTCATCTGTATGCACTTGAATAGCAAAAGGAGGCAACTCGCTTTCCCGCCGGTCCGTTTCGGAAGCTACGTCGGATTTATACAGCAGCTGTGTTTAATACGAGCAGCTGAGAAATGTTTGAGGAGCATGTTCTCGCTGCACGACAGGTGATATTCCCCCCCAAACTCTGTACGCCGTGGGCTCTCCTACCCTGTTCCTGCAGCTACCCAGTACTCTGTATGGGCTCTCCTACCCTGTTCCTGCAGCTACCCAGTACTCTGTACGCCATGGGCTCTCCTACCCTGTTCCTGCAGCTACACAGTAGTCTGTACGCCGTGGGCCCTACTACCCTGTTCCTGCAGCTACCCAGTACTCTGTACGCCGTGGTCTCTCCTACCCTGTTCCTGCAGCTACACAGTCCTCTGTATGCCATGGTCTCTCCTACCCTGTTCCTGCAGCTACCCAGTCCTCTGTATGCCATGGTCTCTCCTACCGTGTTCCTGCAGCTACCCAGTGCTTACATTTGGGAAACCAAGTGAAATCTCTTCGGTAACATCGATAGGGACATGTTTTCGCCACGAAACATATATTTCACTGAACTGCTGACTGCCCCTCTGCACACTAGAGAAAGGAACAAAGGACAAGAAGAGACGGAAACGCACAGCAGTGAGATATTCTGTATAGCTAAGAGGTCCCGTTTCACCCAATTCATTTTTTCCCCTAATGTTAGGCTATTCAAAATGTAATTCACTATAATTGTAGTACAACTGTAAGCCGCCCTGCTCAATCAATGAACCAACACCTAGGGCCCCCATCCAGCGTCTGCCTAGGGCCCCCATCCAGCGTCTGCCTAGGGGCCCCCATCCAGCGTCTGCCTAGGGGCCCCCATCCAGCGTCTGCCTAGGGGCCCCCACCCAGCGTCTGCCTAGGGGCCCCCACCCAGCGTCTGCCTAGGGCCCCCATCCAGCTGATTGACGGAGTGCCGGGCCCTCTCTTCTGGTCCCTCAGGAACATCCAGCTCCTCCGCAGCGCCATATCAGAGAAGACCACCGTTGTCCCGGGAATCAGTCAAATAGCCACCTCTATATCCATGCATCTACCTCACCAGTGCCTGTTCCCCTGGGTTAAATCCCAAGACTGATGGACGGTGACTTGCTGGCTGACTTTTGTCCATTTGCAATATCTTTAAACAGTGATAGACCATCACCAAATTGACATTCTGAAATCAACACCAACGAGCGATGGAGAGGAACCAGAATCACAGCCCGGATGTCGGGGGGGGGGGGGTACAGAACACAGAGCAGTTTGTTCCACTTCAGACCTAACGCGACAGAGCAGTTTGTTCCACTTCAGACCTAACGCGGCAGAGCAGTTTGTTCCACTTCAGACCTAACGCGGCAGAGCAGTTTGTTCCACTTCAGACCTAACGCGGCAGAGCAGTTTGTTCCACTTCATACCTAATGCGACAGTCAATAGTGGAACTAGTTAAATGGATAAATGTTAATGATTCGTTTATTTTCCAGGAGCTTGTTCGATATTCTTGTTAAAAGATCAGGGAAAACATTTCCATTTTACTCCATATTTGAGAAGGTTTTAACCTTTTTAAAAGAACCTGCATAAACATAGTTTGAAGTAATAGACCAACGTAGCTACTGTTGTAGGTCGAAGCTGTGTTCTGTAAAACCTTGGTAGAGCATGGGTGGAATAGGCATCGTGGTGCTGTAAAACCTTGGTAGAGCATGGGTGGAATAGGCATCGTGGTGCTGTAAAACCTTGGTAGAGCATGGGTGGAGTAGGCATCGTGGTGCTGTAAAACCTTGGTAGAGCATGGGTGGAGTAGGCATCGTGGTGCTCATGTGTTGTGTTGTTCTTCCAACATAAATCACTGTGGAAACAACATAGCCCACACATACTAGTCAACCTTCTCAAAGCTGATTTGAGTCGTTCAAATCCTTCATAATGACTTCAGCTACCAGTGGAAAAACACACCACAAATATTACTTAACAAAAAGGTCAATCTATCACCTATGAGGTTTTTCTTTTACTTACTTCAAAAGACAGCCTCTTATCAGCGGAGCCAAAATGGCACCCGGTTCCCTTTATAGTGCACTACTTTTGACCAGAGACCTATGTAGGGATCAGGGTGCCGTTTGGAATAGATACAGCTCTCTCTCCCATTATGGGAGTCTCATTGACGGCTGCAGAGCAGAAGGAACAGAGGGTGGCTTGGTGAGGGCGGCTTGGTAAGGTGGTTTGGTAAGGTGTCAGATTATTTTCATTGCTCACCCTCCACCCACCCCCTCTTTTATGCCGCTGCTACTCTCTGTTATTATCTATGCATGGTCACTTTAATGACTCTACCTACATGTACATATTACCTCGACTAACCAGTGCCCCCTCCACATTGACTCTGTACCGGTACCCCCTGTATATAGCCTCCACATTGACTCTGTACTGTAACACCCTGTATACAGCCTCCACATTGACTCTGTACCGGTACCCCCTGTATATAGTCTCGCTATTGTTATTTTACTGCTGCTCTTTAATTACTTGTTACTTTGATTTGTTATTCATATTTTTTTAATCTGCATTGTTGGTTAAGGGTTTGTAAGTAAGCATTTCACTGTGAGGTCTACACCTGTTGTATTCAGTGCATGTGACAAGTAAATTTGATTTGGCGAGGCGGCTTGGCGAGGCGGCTTGGTCTCCAAATAGAAGAGAGTTCACTGAACCAACGGAGATATGACCAGTTGTTTATGTGGCTTCACCTTGAGATGAACAGGCTCATTTAAGTGGCGGCACACTGCAACCCTTCTCGGCTAAATATGGAGCGAGCGAGCGTGTGCGTGTGTGTGGGGTGAACAGCCAAGATGGCTGGGCTGTTTGTATGTTTATTCCTTAAGGTCAAACGTTTGTAGTATCTGGTATTTAGAGGCACACGCTATTTCCTAACAGGATATAGCCTAGATGAGATGTTCACACGAAGGCTAGAGCTATTTGGTACCTACGCAGGGGTCTACCTACGCTGGCGCAGGGGTCTAAGGTACTGCATATCAGTGCAATAGGCATCACTACAGTTCCTGGTTCGAATCCAGGCTGTATCACATCCGGCCGTGATTGGGAGTCTCATAAGGTGGCGTACAATTGGCCCATCATCATCCGGGTTTGCCCATCATTGTAAATAAGAATTTGTTCTTAACTGTCTTGCCTAATAAAATATATATATATATATATCTTTTTTTTTTAATCAGTACATAGACTAAAAAAAAGGTCACAAAAAAATACAACTACACAGAAATTGGATCATATATTCAATGACTGCATTTCCTCCTTCGTACAATAAACGTTATTCAAAACAAAGTTCATCTTTACTTCCTACATGTACTAACAGAACATTGACAGAAAGAAGAATCCAATGAGGATTTAGGATACTAATCATACAAAAACAGCCTGTTTCGATTTCAAAACAAGGAGAGCCAGGATTGTCTTTCTGCACAACGTCGGCATCCCAAATTGCACCGTATTCCCTATGAGTGATTCCATATGAAACCAGACCAAAACAATACCATGATTTGGGTGATTTTCACAAAATTAAATCCACAGAATGGTTAGCTTGGAGGAAGGATTGTTGACATATCTGACATTTGTATCTAAAAGCATAATTGAGAAATAATGTATAAAAGCTGGTATATTTATGACATTTTAGTCTTAACCAGACCTCCTTTAAAAAAGAAAATTTTATGGAGAAAAAAATATATATGTTTATAGGAAACCAGATGTTTTAGACAGTTATAGTGAAACATAAATTCTGGACTTCATTTTGACAGTATATATATTGGTGTTTTAGTAGTAAATGTAACTATTCTGGCCCCTAGCAGGACAGCTGCTCTGCACCGTGAGAAGGTCATCCCAAGAGAGGGGTTCGGTATAAAATACTAGATGTGCTGGGTGATACCACAAGGCTTACTATAAAAAAGCAGCGCGCCTTATTCGGCAATGGTCTTGGTAAGTGGGTTGTATAATGCTTCCTTGACTAGACCACTGACGTTAAAATTCCCCCCACAAAAAAAAAAAGGCAGTAAGGCACAAAATGTACTGTTTCTGCTTACGGTTTCTAAATTATTATTATTTTTTAACAAAATCTAATTTAGTCTGAGGATAATACAGTCTGTTTATATTCTTAGCTACATCCATCGTAAGAACGTAAGAACGTGATGATAATGGAGATCATGTCAGCAGTCTTCACCTCCAACTGCTATGAAAGACGTGTGGAGAACTCTCTGATAAAACACAATTGGCTCCGTTCAAATGGTTGTGAGTTCTGATCCCACATTGGGCAGTTTTAAAAAATACATCTCAAATCCTTTATTTACAATATTTATCCCCCCCCCCCCCGTACACACACACACACACACACACACACACACACACTTTTAATTCTGAAAAGTGGAAGCATACCTGTGAGAGGGGTCACCCTGGTAGTAGTTGTAGGTTTTTAGACAGTACCCAGGACCAGTCTTGAGTTCATTTGCAATGTGAGTTGGATTAATATTTATTTTTCAAGGTGATAACTGCACTTTTCTTCCCAACACTATACCGCAATAAATCCAAGTCCACTGTTTGAATCCCAAATGAAACAAACACCACAAATGGCAATAGATGTTAGGACCTCAGCACCTTCTCACTGTGAGCTCAGCGCCTTACCTGTCCAGAGACATTTTTTAAAAATCAGAAACATCAACATTATCAACAACAACAAAAAACTAAACTAGCAAATGTTTCATTTCACTGTTAGATTTCTGAAAATGTTAGTTTTTCCACTGTCCGTCATCATGCCCGTGTGGGTGTTCTGTGCCTGGCTGTGATCATTACAAAACATGTATTATCTTTCACCATTCTACCAGAGGCTTGGCGCCATCTATAATGATGCGGTGACCTGAGTCATATCAGAGGTATTTTCAGGCTGAAACTGATGGGGAATTCGTTTGTCTTCCCTGTGGCTCAGTTGGTAGAGCATGGTGTTTGCAACGCCAGCATGGTGTGTGCAACGCCAGGGTTGTGGGTTCGATTCCCACGGGGGGCCAGTACAACAACAACAAAAAAATGCATGAAATGAAATGTATGAATTCACTCCTGTAAGTCGCTCTGGATAAGAGCGTCTGCTAAATGACTAAAATGTAAAATTTCGACGACAGCTGAGAAGTGAAGCGATAGCAGCAATATGTTTACATTTTACATTTACATTTTAGTCATTTAGCAGACGCTCTTATCCAGAGCGACTTACAGTAGTGAATGCATACATTTCATACAATTTCATACATTTTTTTTGCTGGCCCCCCGTGGGAATCGAACCCACAACCCTGGCGTTGCAAACACCATGCTCTACCAACTGAGCTTCCCAGCAGCAGCAGCAATATTTCTCAGCCAGTCTCAGCTGCCTAGCACCAACCATAGACGAGTTATACACATTCATCGTTGCTACCAACACACAGAGTGAGTTAGCTATATCGACAAGTCTAACTTTAGTAGCGGGAGTGTTTTTCCAGACAAGGGGTAGTCCTTGTTGGTAACATTAGCTAGCTTACGTTAGCTAACGTCAGTCAAAGAAAAAAAACAACATGGTCGCTAGCTACCAGTCTAGCAGCGACTACCATGGAATAGGACAAATTAATTGACAGTGTGTATTCCAAAAGATAGCTAAAATATAAGCTGATGGCTTTCAGAGTTCAATACAGGACTGTAACGTGCCCAGCTAGGCTAGCAAGCTAGCTAGCTAACTTGCCCAGCTAGGCTAGCAAGCTAGCTAGCTAACTTGCCCAGCTAGGCTAGCAAGCTAGCTAGCTAACTTGCCCAGCTAGGCTAGCAAGCTAGCTAACTTGCCCAGCTAGGTTAGCAAGCTAGCTAACTTGCCCAGCTAGGGGGCAGTATTGACACGGCTGGATAAAAAACATACCCGATTTAATCTGGTTACCACTCCTACCCAGTAACTAGAATATGCATATACTTATTACATATGGATAGAAAACACCCTAAAGTTTCTAAAACTGTTTGAATGGTGTCTGTGAGTATAACAGAACTCAAATGGCAGGTCAAAACCTGAGAGATTCCTTTACAGGAAGTGGCCTGTCTGACCATTTCTTGAACTTCTTTTCCATCTCTATCTTTTACTAAGGATCTCTGCTCTAACGTGACACTTCCCACGTCGTCCATAGGCGCTCAGAGCCCGGGAAAAAACAGAATGTCGTCATTCCAGCCCCAGGCTGAAACACATTATCGCCTTTCTCAAGTGGCCGATCAAGGGACTCTGGGCTTACGCGCGTGACCCGACCGCCCCCGCCTTTGTGATTTTTTCCTCTGTTTGCCGAAAAGGAGATTCCCTGTCGGAATATTATCGCTTTTCTACGAGAAAAATGGCGTAAAAATTGATTTTAAACAGCGGTTGACATGCTTCGAAGTACGGTAATGGAATATTTAGAATTTTATTGTCACGAATTGCGCCATGCGCGCGACACTTCTTTACCATTTCGGATAGTGTCTGGAACGCACGAACAAAACGCCGCTATTCGGATATAACGATGGATTATTTTGGACCAAACCAACATTTGTTATTGAAGTAGCAGTCCTGGGTGTGTATTCTGAGGAAGACAACAAAAGGTAATCAAACTTTTATAATAGTAAATATGATTATGGTGAGTGCTAAACTTGCCGGGTGTCTAAATAGCGAGCCCGTGATGCCTGGGCTATGTACTTAGAATATTGCAAAATGTGCTTTCACCAAAAAGCTATTTTAAAATCGGACATATCGAGTGCATAGAGGAGGTCTTGTATCTATAATTCTTAAAACAATTGTTATGCTTTTTGTGAACGTTTATCGTGAGTAATTTAGTAAAATGTTAGCGAATTCCCCGGAAGTATGCTAGTTCTGAACGTCACATGCTAATGTAAAAAGCTGGTTTTTGATATAAATATGAACTTGATTAAACAAAACATGCATGTATTGTATAACATAATGTCCTAGGGTTGTCATCTGATGAAGATCATCAAAGGTGAGTGCTGCATTTAGCTGTCTTCTGGGTTTTGGTGACATTATATGCTGGCTTGAAAAATGGGTGTCTGATTATTTCTGGCTTGGTACTCTGCTGACATAATCTAATGTTTTGCTTTCGTTGTAAAGCCTTTTTGAAATCGGACAGTGTGGTTAGATTAACGAGAGTCTTGTCTTTAAATAGCTGTAAAATAGTCATATGTTTGAGAAATTGAAGTAATAGGATTTTTAAGGTTTTGAAAATCGCGCCACAGGCTGCAAGTGGCTGTTACGCAAGCGTCCCACCTAGCCCATAGAGGCTAGCTAACTTGCCCGGCTAGGTTAGCAAGCTAGCTAGCTTACCCAGCTAGGTTAGCAAGCTAGCTAGCTTACCCAACTAGGTTAGCAAGCTAGCTAGCTTACCCAACTAGGTTAGCAAGCTAGCTAACTTACCCAACTAGGTTAGCAAGCTAGCTAACGTTAGGTTACCTGTGCCAATTTAGTGACTAGTTAGCTAATTGCAAGCTGACAACAATGGAAATGGAAATGTCCACGTTAGGTATGCTTAACTATCCAGTCAAATAGAGATCAATACAATCTATGAAATATTTTGTGTACTGTTGTGGATTTTGTTGTAGATGGTACAGAATCGGGTCGGCAGCGTAGCCTAGTGGTTGGGAGCGTTGGACTAGTAACCGAAAGGTTGCAAGTTCAAATCCTGACAAGGTACAAATCTGTAATTCTGCCCCTGAACAAGGCAGTTAACCCACTTCAGGTTGAAAGTAAGAATTTGTTCTTAACTGACTTGCCTTGTTAAATAAAGGTAAAAAATATAAAAATCTGATTTCACCAACATGCACAAGGTTGGCCAAAACATTTACAAGCTGATGGCTTAGATAGCTCAATTTACAGTAAGCATGGTATAAAACACAATTAGATAGTGTTTATATGGTTGGGGTTACAGGTGGTTAGAGGTAAAATGAGGACCACAGAGTGCCTTATTTTGGTTACTACTCGGGGCTCCCGAGTGGCACAGCATCTCAGTGCTGGAGGTGTCAATAAAGACCCTGGTTTGATTCCAGGCTGCATCACAAGTGGCAGTGATTGGGATAGGGATACCCATAGGGCTGCGCACAATTGGCCCAGCATCGTCCGGGTTTGGCCGTCATTGTAAATAACAGTTTGTTCTTTACTGAATTACCTAGTTAAATAAAAAGGTTAAATGTGTTATTTCATAGTTGATGTCTTCATTATAATTCTACAATGTAGAAAATAGTTAAAAAAAATAAAGAAAAACCCTGGAATGAGTAGGTGTGTCTAAACTTTTGACTGGTCCTGTGGAAATGGGGATGCAGACAATTACATTGATTAAAGCTACAACGTTAAAGCTGATCTTATTGGTCTATAGGTTAATTCACATAATTTAATGTAATTAAACATTTTCCTATTTGTGTTAGTCGTGATGCATCTTGTTCACACATGCACAGCAGAGTTTGACTGGAATCGGCCCATCACCTGTCAGACGGCACTAGAGCTGCTGCTGAAAGCTCCGGCCTGTGGAGCAAAACATGCTTTTATAAGCCCAGTCATTGCGCTAAACAATTCTAAATGCAATCTCGTGTAAAAACATTTTTTTTTTTAGTTTTGATGGCGACGATTAAGAGCTACTATAGTTATAGTTATTTCTCAACTTGTAATTGAAGTGCGTCTCCTATAGTCTCCCAAGCGTAAAGGCTTCAGTAGGCAGGATATGAGCGCATCACTCACCACTTTGCAAATGTGAGCTGGAGGCTTGTATTCATTTTTGAAAACGTACACTTAAAAACTGTTTGGAACCGCAACATTTTACTTCATATGGAGGCATGTCTTGCTTCAAAGTAGCCCAGACAAATCCAACCATAGAAACATAAGAGGGAATTATTTTATAAAGGCTTCCTAAATCCACTGAAACCAAGCAGTCCTCTACTATTGGTTGCCATATCAGCTTTCTTTCATTGTCCAGAAGCCAAAAGGAACAAGCCTAGTCATATTATCAAGCCATGCTAGTGAATGAATGAATGACATTTTATTTTCGTGTCAAAAAAATACAAAAAATATTTTTTAAAAAAGTCGGCCAAATGGGCAACCCATCCCTTACGGGATTTAATTAACAAAACGTTAAAATAATTCACTACGGTAATTTAATTATAAATTCTTCTTCCAGGTGTTCTCTGCATTGTCCATCACATAATGAGTGAAAGTAAATAAGGTTATCCAAACAATAATTACATCCCTAGAGCAATAAACTAATACACACACACACAGTAGTTATATCGTTAGAATCCCCCCCTAAGTTTCTAACGGAGATCTGTCACACGATTCCGATCGCATCAGGAGAGCTGTTTAGAATGGTGTTTTCCCGCCTTTTAGCAAATGTTTAAAAATGCTGTTTTATTGGGCTGCTTCATTACAGGAAGTTGCATGTTCTGTCAATATATATATATACTGCTCAAAAAAATAAAGGGAACACTTAAACAACACATCCTAGATCTGAATGAAATAAATAATCTTATTAAATACCTTTTTCTTTACATAGTTGAATGTGCTGACAACAAAATCACACAAAAATAATCAATGGAAATCCAATTTATCAACCCATGGAGGTCTGGATTTGGAGTCACACTCAAAATTAAAGTGGAAAACAACACTACAGGCTGATCCAACTTTGATGTAATGTCCTTAAAACAAGTCAAAATGAGGCTCAGTAGTGTGTGTGGCCTCCACGTGCCTGTATGACCTCCCTACAACACCTGGGCATGCTCCTGATGAGGTGGCGGATGGTCTCCTGAGGGATCTCCTCCCAGACCTGGACTAAAGCATCCGCCAACTCCTGGACAGTCTGTGGTGCAACGTGGCGTTGGTGGATGGAGCGAGACATGATGTCCCAGATGTGCTCAATTGGATTCAGGTCTGGGGAACGGGCGGGCCAGTCCATAGCATCAATGCCTTCCTCTTGCAGGAACTGCTGACACACTCCAGCCACATGAGGTCTAGCATTGTCTTGCATTAGGAGCCACTTGTGTGGGTTGTAGACTCCGTCTCATGCTACCAGTAGAGTGAAAGCACCGCCAGCATTCAAAAGTGACCAAAACATCAGCCAAGAAGCATAGGAACTGAGAAGTGGTCTTTGGTCCCCACCTGCAGAACCACTCCTTTATTGGGGGTGTCTTGCTAATTGCCTATAATTTCCACCTGTTGTCTATTCCATTTGCACAACAGCATGTGAAATTTATTGTCAATCAGTGTTGCTTCCTAAGTGGACAGTTTGATTTCACAGAAGTGTGATTGACTTGGAGTTACATTGTGTTGTGAAGTGTTCCCTTTATTTTTTTGAGCAGTGTATTAGCGTCATCTAAATGTGATTTGTGTCATTCTGAGCACCGTGGGTGGACGGCCTAACGCGCCGTGGGTGGACGGGCGAAACGCGCCGTGGGTGGACGGGCCTAACGTGCCGCGGGTAGACGGGCCTAATGGGTTATGCACACAATACATGTGTCCTGTACAATATAATGCTGCCGATCACGTTGTCCGGACCCAAATGTTCGGAACGGAAACTCTGTGCACGCATGCCTCAGGATTCCGTGTGTGTCTGTCTCATACTAGTGTTGGGAGGGTTGCAGGCAAAACCTAGGTTCCCTTTAAGAAGTCTGGTTCTCTCCGTCTGCTCTTCATCTGCTGTGAGATTCTCCTCACGACATGTAGCCTAGTTTTGGTAAAGTAATCAAAAGGAGAAGACGACAGGGAGGAAATATAGGCCTACGTCCTTACTCCTAGAAATAATGGCCTAGAATATATATATTCCAGTTCTGGAGTAATATCCATTCCTTTTTCTTGAATAGGACTCAGGAACCAGATCAGAGAGTGTAACACACTGGACTGGTAGCGACCAGGGCATTGTGCCAACCTGAAAATATACCAGAGACTGTTGAACTAAAGAACATATCCCCGGGGGGGTGATCACTCAACCCAGGAACCAGGACTACCACTACTGAAAAGGTTACATAAAAGCACTATCGGTTAACAGATGCATTTCAACCCAAGAGACCACATATATTATGCTTTGGCCTACAGATCTCTTGGTTCCTTTCGCTGTGCATCACGAGTCATGACTACTCTCACAGCGAATATTTGCTTGTTACAGGCTTTTGTAAGAGACTAGTATTGGATTCTGTAGACCTGGGGGAAAAAAATAAAATATAAAAATACAAAAAAATACAAAATAAAATAAAATTAAAAAATTAAAATAATAATAATAATAATAATAAATGGGCCTAGTTACCTACCTTTCTTTAACCACAAAATGTATCCGCTTCCAGCAGTGACTAAATCCCTCGTGAATACCAAGACAGACGTATGAAGAGAAACCCCCCCCCCAATACATTAACATAAATCATTCTTCTCCTCCTATGTGTCGGTTTCTCCTGAGTCTAGAAACGTCTCTGAAGGATGGTTGAACCTGCCTGGAGTGGTCTGTCCGGGTGACAGGCTCTGTGAGGTAACTGGGAAAGCAGCCTGGAACTGGACTTCACAGGCAGGGTTAGGGGGCTAGCCCCTCACTACTAACTACAACCACATGAAAGCCATTACCTCAGCTGCAACCTGCCATCCACATCAGGGAAACACCTGTTCAAATTCATTCACAGGCAGGGAGTGAGGGATGAGGGAGAGAGGGGGATGAGGGAGAGAGGGGGGCAGGGAGAGGGGGATGAGGGAGAGGGGGATGAGGGAGAGAGGGGGCAGGGAGAGAGGGGGGCAGGGAGAGAGGGGGATGAGGGAGAGAGGGGGATGAGGGAGAGAGGGGGATGAGGGAGAGAGGGGGCAGGGAGAGAGGGGGGCAGAGAGAGGGGGATGAGGGAGAGGTGAGGGACAAAATAGTGACTTTAAAAAAAAAACTGAAACATACAATAAATCCCTGTTAGGGGGAAATGCAGGTTTTAACTAATTAAACAACAGAATATGATCTACATGATCAGTCTCTGTGTGTAAAATAAAAAGTGGTTCATTTGAAACTAACTCACAGCTAAAACATGTAAAGAAAGCAATCCAATGTTATTTGTTGCCTAGACTTTACTGCAAATGACACTCAAGTCTTGAGAAAAAAACAATACACTAATATTGTAGTTAGCCATGACAGCCTTTACAATAGAACGCTTGTTACCATGACAGCCTTTACAATAGAACGCTTGTTACCATGACAGCCTTTACAATAGAACGCTTGTTACCATGACAGCCTTTACAATAGAACGCTTGTGACCATGACAGCCTTTACAATAGAACGCTTGTGACCATGACAGCCTTTACAATAGAACGCTTGTTACCATGACAGCCTTTACAATAGAACGCTTGTGACCATGACAGCCTTTACAATAGAACGCTTGTGACCATGACAGCCTTTACAATAGAACGCTTGTGACCATGACAACCTTTACAATAGAACGCTTGTTACCACGACAACCTTTATAATAGAACGCTTGTTACCACGACAACCTTTATAATAGAACGCTTGTTACCACGACAGCCTTTATAATAGAACGCTTGTTACCATGACAGCTTTTATAATAGAACGCTTGTTACCACGACAACCTTTATAATAGAACGCTTGTGACCACACACATAAATATTGCACTTGGGGGAAAAAAACATGTTAAAGTAGAAATAGAATGAATCAAACAGGCATTCTATTGTTGCTCTATTATAGTGGCCACTATAGACATTGATCAAGTGCACAAGGCTAAACACACACACACACACACGTTACTGTCAAGTTCAACACAACAGAAGCAATATCTTTGGGCTACACTGCACATTATTACATTGGACACTTTCTGCCAGTGGACATCTGTTCTACAATGTGCCAGCAGAGCACGATACCCTTTGTTGGCATAATTGATCTCTTTCAGGCAGAGAGTACACCTGGCATACCCCTTTTATCCACTGTAGTGAGAAAGAGGGAAAGAGGGAAAGTGTGTGATGTTCCTTTCACCTCTATAACGGCATCCATCTTAAGCCAGGCCCAACTCCAGCTACACTTGACCCCTGAATCCACTTGTTTAACAGGGAACGCCTCATTTTCAACTAATTCTCTCATTCTGAAAATTACCCACATACTGTAGAGGGAACACATTAGTTCACAGAGAGTGATTAGCTAGTTAGCATGTCACACAGATTGCGAGGGTTCAGTAAGCAACTAACGGGTTATAAGTTGAGGAACAGCAAGTATTCGTGCACCAGTTAATACTAGAGGTCGACCGATTAATCGGAATGGCCGATAACTTGAAATCGGCCCTAATTTTTCATAACAATCGGTAATCGGCATTTTTGGACACCGATCACGGCCGATTACATTGCACTCCACGAGGAGACTGCAGGCTGACTACCTGTTATGCGAGTGCAGCAAGGATCCAAGGTAAGGTGCTAGCTAGCATTAAACTTATCTTATAAAAAAAAAAACAATCAATCTTAACATAATCACTAGTTAACTACACATGGATGATGATATTACTAGTTTATCTAGCTTGTCCTGCGTTGCATATAATCGATGCGGTGCCTGTTGATTTATCATTGAATCACAGCCTACTTCGCCAAACCGGTGATTTAACAAGCGCATTTGCGAAAAAAGCACTGTCGTTGCACCAATAAGTACCGAACCATAAACATCAATGCCTTTCTTAAAATCAATACACAGAAGTATATATTTTTTTAAGCCTGCATATTTAGTTAAGAAATCCATGTTAGCAGGCAATATTAACCAGGGGAAATTGTGTCACTTCTCTTGCGTTCATTGCACGCAGAGTCAGAGTATATGCAACAGTTTGAGCCGCCTGGCTCGTTGTGAACTAATTTGCTAGAATTTTACGTAATTATGACATAACATTGAAGGTTGTGCAATGTAACAGGAATATTTAGACTTAGGGATGCCACCCGTTAGCTAAAATACAGAACGGTTCCGTATTTCACTGAAAAAAAAAACGTTTGTTTTCGAGATTGATAGTTTCCGGATTTGACCATATTAATGACCTAAGGCTCGTATTTCTGTGTGTTTATTATGTTATAATTAAGTCTATGATTTGATAGAGCAGTCTGACTGAGCGGTGGTAGGCACCAGCAGGCTCGTAAGCATTCATTCAAACAGCACTTTCGTGCGTTTTGCCAGCAGCTCTTCGCAATGCTTGAAGCACAGCGCTGTTTATGACATCAAGTCTATCAACTCCCGAGATTAGGTTGGCAATACTAAAGTACCTATTAGAACATCCTATAGTCAAAGGTATATGAAATACAAATGGTATAGAGAGAAATAGTCCTATAATAACTACAACCTAAAACTTCTTACCTGGGAATATTGAAGACTCATGTTAAAAGGAACCACCAGCTTTCATATGTTCTCATGTTCTGAGCAAGGAACTTTAACGTTAGCTTTTTTACATGAGAGAGAGAGAGAGAGACCGCGAGAGAGAGAGACACCGTGTGAGAGAGAGAGAGAGAGAGAGAGAGACAGCGAGAGAGAGCGAGAGAGACACAGCGAGCGAGAGGGAGAGACAGCGAGGGGGAGGGAGAGACAGCGAGGGGGAGGGAGAGACAGCGAGCGGGAGGGAGAGACAGCGAGGGGGAGGGAGAGACAGCGAGGGGGAGGGAGAGACAGCGAGGGGGAGGGAGAGACAGCGAGGGGGAGGGAGAGACAGCGAGCGGGAGGGAGAGACAGCGAGCGGGAGGGAGAGACAGCGAGCGGGAGGGAGAGACAGCGAGCGGGAGGGAGAGACAGCGAGGGGGAGGGAGAGACAGCGAGGGGGAGGGAGAGACAGCGAGGGGGAGGGAACAGACTCATACTGCTTCTAACATCTCCATTTGTTTTGGTTGGAGGCTGGAAGTCCTCGTGCCAGGCTTTGACAGGCGGGAAGACTGCAAAAAAGGAGAGGGAGAAGGGTATGGGGTGGAGGAGGGGAGCGGGAAGGAGAGCAGAGGGATAACGGAGATTCCTGGGCTAGTATTTAGGTCTAAATAGACATCAGGCATTACTTCATTTGATTGTAGAGACCCAGCAGTCATACATAGGCATAGACCAGGCAGGTGGAAATTCTATCATGGCATAGTTAGGGTAACGTTGGACAGAGGTGCACAGGCACTTCTACTGACGATGACGCCAAGACAGGAAAAACACCTCCTCCTCCTCCTCCTCCATGCCAGTGAACCGAAAGCCCTGGAAGGAAAACAGATGAGCCAGATCTGTGCCCAGCGGGAGAGAGAGAGAGAGCGATAGGAGAGATATAGAGGGAGCCTCTTTGTTAGTGAACCCTCCTCCCTGTGTACCAGAGCAGCTAAGGCACAAAGAACCAGGGTCTTGAAAGACGATACCACATTTCTCTCCCCTCCTCTGATATAGGTCTTACTGCTCTTATTTGCAGAGTGAGTTACCATGGAGGAATCTCTAACCACACTTCACTAAGCAAGCAGCAATCAGGCCGGGGGTGAGATTTTGTCTGTTCTAAATGGCATCCTATTCTCTGGTCAAAAGTAGTGCACTCAATAGGGATTAGGGTGGCATTTGTGGGGGGGGGGGGGGGGGGGGGGACGGACGACACAGCCAGAAGGGCAAGCAAACCTCAGGAGACTGGAGAACAGAAACGTCATAGAAACAGACTGGACTGGACGCACCGACGCACGCAGTCAGGAACACCATCAGAAGCAGAAGAGTAGATATGGATCTAGTGTTGAGCTTCTGTACCCTTCCGATACTAGAAAATCATTTTAAATGGTTCGGTACTAGAATGTGTGTCACTTCTGTCAGATAGGTCTCACGGATCAGGTCTGTATGAACCCAGCCGACGTCCCCCTGATAGTGGGAGCGGAACCACGCCTGCTCCACATAGCCTGGACCCCCACTCAGCCCGCGTCTCAGCGCCCCCCGCGTCTCAGCCCCCCCCACTCAGCCCGCGTCTCAGCCCCCCCCCACTCAGGCCGCGTCAGCGCCCCCCCCCCCCCACTCAGCCCGCATATATCACCAAGACCCCCATCTATCCCCCCCAACCCATATATCACCAAGACCCCATTCTAACCCCCCAACCCTAGAGTACCAAGACCCCCATCTAACCCCCCCAACCCTAGAGTACCAAGACCCCCATCTAACCCCCCCAACCCTAGAGTACCAAGACCCCATCTAACCCCCCAACCCTAGAGTACCAAGACCCCCATCTAACCCCCCAACCCATATATCACCAAGACCCCATCTAACCCCCCCAACCCTAGAGTACCAAGACCCCCATCTAACCCCCCAACCCATATATCACCAAGACCCCCATCTAACCCCCCCAACCCTAGAGTACCAAGACCCCATCTAACCCCCCAACCCATATATCACCAAGACCCCATCTAACCCCCCCAACCCTAGAGTACCAAGACCCCCATCTAACCCCCCAACCCATATATCACCAAGACCCCATCTAACCCCCCCAACCCTAGAGTACCAAGACCCCCATCTAATCCCCCCAACCCATATATCACCAAGACCCCCATCTAACCCCCCCAACCCTAGAGTACCAAGACCCCCATCTATCCCCCCCAACCCATATATCACCAAGACCCCCATCTAACCCCCCAACCCTAGAGTACCAAGACCCCATCTAACCCCCCAACCCATCTATCACCAAGACCCCATCTAACCCCCCCAACCCTAGAGTCACCAAGACCCCATCTAACCCCCCCAACCCATAGAGTCACCAAGACCCCCATCTAATCCCCCCCCAACCCATAGAGTCACCAAGACCCCCATCTAACCCCTCTCCCCCAACCCATATATCACCAAGACCCCCATCTAACCCCCCCAACCCTAGAGTACCAAGACCCCCATCTATCCCCCCCAACCCATATAGTCACCAAGACCCCCATCTAACCCCCCCAACCCATAGATCACCAAGACCCCCATCTAACCCCCCCAACCCTAGAGTACCACCAAGACCCCCATCTAACCCCCCCAACCCTAGAGTACCAAGACCCCCATCTAACCCCCCAACCCATAGAGTCACCAAGACCCCATCTAACCCCCCCAACCCTAGAGTACCAAGACCCCCATCTAACCCCCCAACCCACATATATCACCAAGACCCCATCTAACCCCCCCAACCCTAGAGTACCAAGACCCCCATCTAACCCCCCAACCCATATATCACCAAGACCCCCATCTAACCCCCCCAACCCTAGAGTACCAAGACCCCCATCTAACCCCCAACCCATATATCACCAAGACCCCATCTAACCCCCCCAACCCTAGAGTACCAAGACCCCATCTAACCCCCCAACCCATATATCACCAAGACCCCATCTAACCCCCCCAACCCTAGAGTACCAAGACCCCCATCTAATCCCCCCAACCCATATATCACCAAGACCCCCATCTAACCCCCCAACCCTAGAGTACCAAGACCCCCATCTAACCCCCCCAACCCATATATCACCAAGACCCCCATCTAACCCCCCCAACCCTAGAGTACCAAGACCCCATCTAACCCCCCAACCCATATATCACCAAGACCCCCATCTAACCCCCCAACCCTAGAGTACCAAGACCCCCATCTAACCCCCCCAACCCTAGAGTACCAAGACCCCCATCTAACCCCCCAACCCATATATCACCAAGACCCCATCTAACCCCCCCAACCCTAGAGTACCAAGACCCCCATCTAATCCCCCCAACCTATATATCACCAAGACCCCCATCTAACCCCCCAACCCATATATCACCAAGACCCCCATCTAACCCCCCCAACCCATATATACCAAGACCCCATCTAACCCCCCAACCCATATATCACCAAGACCCCCATCTAACCCCCCCAACCCTAGAGTACCAAGACCCCATCTAACCCCCCAACCCATATATCACCAAGACCCCCATCTAACCCCCCAACCCATATATCACCAAGACCCCCATCTAACCCCCCCAACCCATATATCACCAAGACCCCCATCTAACCCCCCAACCCATATATCACCAAGACCCCCATCTAACCCCCCCAACCCTAGAGTACCAAGACCCCCATCTAACCCCCCAACCCATATATCACCAAGACCCCCATCTAACCCCCCAACCCATATATCACCAAGACCCCATCTAACCCCCCCAACCCTAGAGTACCAAGACCCCCATCTAACCCCCCCAACCCCCTAGATCACAAAGACCCCCATCTAACCCCCCCAACCCTAGAGTACCAAGACCCCCATCTAACCCCCCCAACCCATATATCACCAAGACCCCCATCTAACCCCCCAACCCTAGAGTACCAAGACCCCCATCTAACCCCCCCAACCCTAGAGTACCAAGACCCCCATCTAACCCCCCAACCCATATATCACCAAGACCCCATCTAACCCCCCCAACCCATATATCACCAAGACCCCCATCTAACCCCCCAACCCTAGAGTACCAAGACCCCCATCTAACCCCCCCCAACCCTAGAGTACCAAGACCCCCATCTAACCCCTCAACCCTAGAGTACCAAGACCCCCATCTAACCCCCCCCACCCTAGAGTACCAAGACCCCCATCTAACCCCCCAACCCTAGAGTACCAAGACCCCCATCTAACCCCTCCAACCCTAGAGTACCAAGACCCCTATCTAACCCCCCAACCCATATATCACCAAGACCCCATCTAACCCCCCCAACCCTAGAGTACCAAGACCCCCATCTAACCCCCCCAACCCATATATCACAAAGACCCCCATCTAACCCCCCCAACCCATATATCACCAAGACCCCCATCTAACCCCCCCAACCCTAGAGTACCAAGACCCCCATCTAACCCCCCAACCCATATATCACCAAGACCCCCATCTAACCCCCCCAACCCATATATCACCAAGACCCCATCTAATCCCCCCAACCCATATATCACCAAGACCCCCATCTAACCCCCCCAACCCATATATCACCAAGACCCCCATCTGATCCCCCCAACCCTAGAGTACCAAGACCCCCATCTAACCCCCAACCCATATATCACCAAGACCCCCATCTAACCCCCCCAACCCTAGAGTACCAAGACCCCCATCTATCCCCCCCAACCCATATATCACCAAGACCCCCATCTGATCCCCCCAACCCTAGAGTACCAAGACCCCCATCTAACCCCCCAACCCATATATCACCAAGACCCCCATCTAACCCCCCCAACCCTAGAGTACCAAGACCCCCATCTATCCCCCCAACCCATATATCACCAAGACCCCCATCTAACCCCCCCAACCCTAGAGTACCAAGACCCCCATCTAACCCCCCAACCCCCTAGATCAAAGACTCCAAATAATCCTAAAAACAGACTAGCCAGCGTTGTTTACATTTTGTCAGATGAGATTAAAGCTCCAGGGATCAGAGAAGACTGACTGATGTAAATACAGCCAATCATATACCACCTTTTTATCAAAACACAAAAAGACAGGTGAGTTTGAACAGAGAGAACAAAATGAGTCAAAAGAACAGAAATAGATAAAGTTCTGTTTGAACGGAGGACAAACCGAGAACAGAGAGAGACACACACAGACAATGTGCAAGCAGCAGCTTGCTACTCCTGTAGACGAGTGAGTCAGACTAGGACCTGTAAAAGGTATTAGAGAGCTCTGGAGACCCCAGAGAAAAGAGGAAGGAAAGGGATGACAGGGATGAGGGGAAAGAAGGAACTTACGTGGTCTCTACTGAGCCCTGAGCTGAGGCAGAGAGAGGACGGTCACCCTGCTAGTCTCAGGTCTAGGCACACACCTCATAGCCGGAGTGCAAGTCTGTTGTTACTATCATGCCATCTCCTCGTCACTTCATTTATTTGGCTTGACAAAATGGCAAAAAACAGATCTGTGACCAGGTTATACTCTTCAGTCTTAACCATAGCAAACTCCTTGGCAAGGCCCATATCTATGAGCATGATTAAGGCTGTTGGCGTTGATGAAAGGCCTATTTACAGACGAGGCTGGTGAACTTGGAAAATGTCCCTGTTCTTCCATGGCCTGTATACTCACCAGACATGTCACCCATTGAGCATGTTTGGGATGCTCTGGATCGACGTGTACGACATCGTGTTCCAGATCCCGCCAATATCCAGCAACTTCGCACAGCCATTGACAAGGAATGGGACAACATTCTACAGGCTACATTCAACAACTCTATGCCAAGGTTTTGTCGCACTGCACGAGACAAACGGTGGTCACACCAGATATTGACTGGTTTTCTAATCCACGCCCCTATTTTTATTATTATAAGGTATCTGTGACCAACAGATGCATATCTGTATTCCCAGTCATGTGAATGCTTCCTAATAGTTATCAAAATCAAAAGCGTAAATAAACCAGCGAGTCTATCTGACAGTGGCAGGCAGACAGACAGGACAGTTATCCATCAATCAGTGGGCAATCTGCATTTTCAAAACCTAGACCAAAAACAACAATAATAAATGTTTTAAACCATTTCACATGGGTTTTATACTGAAAGTGAACAATGTTTTCTATTTTCAATAGAGAGTGATCAGAGGCGTCTATAACTATAGTTTTCCTTGACAGAAAAATCCATTAGGGCAACACATTCAGACAGGAAACAGCTTCGTTTTCATCAGATGACAACAGAAGCGCAACACTATTTGGCAGGCAGCCACACAAGGAGCTTTAATGGAAAAAAACATGGCCTTTAATATTTCTAAAGGTTTATCATAGAAAGAATAGAGCCAGCTACATTTCCTTATGTTTTGCTTGAAGATAATCTTGCATTGTACTGGAGAAATGTGTCTACACTGAGAGAAAAGTACCGCAAAGCAGCTATACCAGTCAGAGCATTATCTGCTGATAGATGAGAAATTCACTAATGGCTGTTCTGAGTGGAGAAGTGCAACTGAAGCACAAAATGTGTGTGATGCCGAGCAGAAACTACAATAAGTATTTTTTTTATTTTTATCTGCACTTACAAACCGCAGCGAAAAAATAATAAAAAAAATGCTGAATTCTGCATTAACGTGATCCCTGTAGAACCTCCTCTTACATTGTGGACTTCAAAGCGAGAGCAGCTCAAACGATTTAAAACAAGGAAGTGAGTTCGGGAAAAAATCTGAAAAGTGTACATCTTAAAAATAGTTTTCACATATAAAACATCATACGCCCGAACTCATTATTCTTGGGAACCCCAATTTGATTCTATGGTTAATGTGATAGAAAATGTATTTAGATTTGCAATTTTTCAGGGAGCTGGCACACTAGGTGCTAGCTGAGAAACCTAGACCAGAATTTTTATTAAAAATACAAAATCAGAGTCCTAAAAATAAACACCTTGTTTCAGCAAACAACACCTCAGTATACAGAGACGACCAAAAACACAACAAATCCAAAATGGCAACCAAAAATACAAACTCGTAATATACGAAGAAACACGGGCCGGGGAAAGTTAGCATGGCGGCTAACAAAAACAGTCAACGACCTCGCATCGTACCACAACTATAGCGAAGAAGACTGACGGTGAAACTCCCCCAAAAAATGGGCCCAGAAACTTAACACACTAAAACTTGACAACATTAACAATTCCATGAACATCCTGAACAAAAAGACACAAAAGCCATTCGACAGGAAACATCTAACCTCTCCTCAACAAGATCTCCCACTACATACTGGGGCGGCCCGACATCGAACCAGTCCCCCAGATTGAACGTGGGCATCAAAACCAGCCCAGGATGAGAGTCACCCACCCCAATAATACTACACCTGCTGAGATAGACCATCTCAGATTAGCATGTATGAACATAACTTCACATTGAATCTATACGCTGATGACATTCTACTCACACTGCAATCTCCCTACTGGTAGTCTTAAAGCTGATTGACTGCTTTGTTTGGCTTCCTCTCAGGATATAAGATAAACTGGAACAAGTGTGAGGCTATGCCTGTCAACCCACACACATTTCAGCCCGACTTAGTGGGTCCTCCATTTGCTTGGAAGGCTGGTGGTATGAAGTATATAAGAAATAATAATATAGTATCCCCCCATAACTAATATATTCAGCCTAAATGGACCTAGAGACATCCGGGTCATCAAATCAATGTAAATTGTCCGGTGGCCATTTTATTAATTGTTCCGCAGTCTAATGGCTTGGGGGTAGGAGCTGTTGAGGAGCCTTTTGGTCCTAGACTTGGCGCTCCGGTACAACTTGCTGTGCGGTAGCAGTGAAAACAGTCTATAACTTGGGTGACTGGAGTCTCTGACAATTTTATGGCCTTTCCTCTGACACCGCCTATTATATAGGTCCTAGATGGTAGGAAGCTTGGCCCTGCTACCCTCTGTAGCGCCTTACAGTCAGAGGCCGAGCAGTTGCCATACCAGGCGGTGATGCAACCGGTCAGGATGCTCTCGATGGTGCAGCTGTAGAACTTTGACAATCTGGGGACCCATGCCAAATCTTTTCAGTCTCCTGAGGGGGAAACGGTCTCTTCACTGTTTTGGTGTGTTTGGACCTCGATAGTTTGTTGGCGATGTGGACACCAAGGAACTTGAAACTCTCGACCGGCTCCACTACAGCCCCGTCGTTGTTAATGGGGGCCTGCTTGGCTGTGAGTGAACAGGGAATACAGGAGGGGACTGAGTACACACCCCTGGGGAGCTCCAGTGTTGAGGATCAGCGTGGCAGATGTGTTGTTGCCTACTCTTACCATCTGGGGGCGGCCCATCAGGAAGTCCAGGATCCAGTTGCAGGGGGAAGTGTTTAGTCCCAGAGTCCTTAGCTTAGTGATGAGCTTTGTGGGTACTATGGTGTTGAACTCTGAGCTGTAGTCGATGTACAGCATTCTCACATAGGTGTTCCTTTTGTCCAGGTGGGAAAGGGAAGTGTGGAGTGTGATTGCATCATCTGTGGATCTGTTGGGGCGGTATGCCAATTGGAGTGGGTCTAGGGTTTCTGGGATGATGCTGTTGATGTGAGCCATGAGCAGCCTTTCAAAGCACTTCATTGCTACCGATGTGAGTGCCACGGGGCGGTGATCATTTAGGCAGGTTACCTTCGCTTCCTTGGGGATGATATTAAGAGATGGACAGCTCTCCCCCTTATCTTTATGGGGCAGAGATGAAACGTTAAAGACGGACGTATTACCTAGCCCATTTCATCTCTTCCGTCCGTCTCAAGTCATGGTTTTAGGAGCTAAAACTCTCTCCTCACAGTTCTTAAGGAACAAATCAGAAACCCAGGATAGGGTATATAGAAAACTGACTGTACCTAGATTCAAAAAGGTGGGCTGGGTGTCCCAGATGTACTCTTGTATAATTGTAATAATAATAAAAAAAAGATATCCCCTTACATGGGCTTACAGATCAGAATGTAAGACTGGTAGCTGGGAGTGACTAGAGGTGATGATGTCACAGCACAGGTTTGTTCACCTGGCATCAACTTGGTACAGCCTCAATGACAACCTTAGTCTTCCCTGTGGCTCAGTTGGTAGAGCATGGTGTTTGCAATGCCAGGGTTGTGGGTTCGATTCCCACAGGGGGCCAGTACAAGAAAAAAAAAAATTCATGAAATGAAATGTATGCATTCACTACTGTAAGTCGCGTAAGAGCGTCTGCTAAATGACAAAAAAAATTAAAAAATAAATTTGATAATTACACTGTCAAGGGCAGTAGGGGTTTTAAGATGCTGCACAGAAGGTTGGATGTAAAAGGACCGTCTCTTCCATCCTGTTACATCTGGCATAACCCCCCTTTTTACAGCTGAGAGAAACACTTAAACAGTAGACACTGGCAAAGCCACAGTATTTCATATATTCAGATTGTTTAAAGATTATATTGTATAATTTTCCCAAGTGAAGGGCAGATTATGGTTTGAGTTACTTTTTTTGTGTGCATATCGACAGCTTAAGACAGTTGATAAAAATAAGGATAGTGAACCTGCCTCTGATCCAGAGTGAGATCAGGACCCCAGGAAAGCTGCCTCCATGAGAATAACTGTATCAGATATTTATAGAAATAAAATAAATATTTTTTTAATCCTAAATGCATATTCCCCTCATTCGGTTAGGATGGGATTGTGACCTGAACACTTCTTCTCTCACCTCATCACAACACTATTTGGAGAAGAGGGTAAGGCCATTCACTTCAAGATATTGTGTAGAGGCTGCATCACATATTTCAAAATGGATAAAAATCTAACTCATGATGGCATAACTGTGGTAGCAACAGCTCTACTCCACATGTTGTGGGAATGTCCTGTAGTGAAAACATTAGTCTGAAGTTTTCAGTTTTGTCCTCTCCCCAAAAAAGGTTGGTGTCCAATTTCCAGCGTGTCCCATCTCATGTTTACTTGGTTAAAAGAGCAGAAAATATACTGTCTAATGTTAAGAATCGTTTGTTATCATTGGGTTGTCTTTCAGTCAAGAAAAATCATTCTTAAATTGAAGGAACGTAAGCTAAATAGTTTTTCTGTTGACCGCTGGTTGGAGGAGTAACTTAGACCTTTTATACATGGACCATGCAGCTTGCAGCTTGCCAGGACTTCCATTTAGGTGTACATGGTCACTGAGATGCAAGTTCTTGGACTCTGGAAATGTACAAATGAAAGTTTCAATCCTCTAGTCTATAATTGAATATCTGCAAATTACAAAAACTGTATGAAATAAAAACCTGCATTTTAATTTTACTGTTAACTACAACTGTTAACAGTAAAAGCTTTGCAATTTTCCCATTTTTCAAAGTCCCACCTCAAATCAAAACAAATTGTCCTGTGTGGCTCAGTTGGTAGAGCATGGTGTTTGCAACGCCAGGGTTGTGGGTTCGATTCCCACGGGGGACCAGTACGAAGAAAAAAAATGTATGCATTCACTACTGTAAGTCGCTCTGGATAAGAGCGTCTGCTAAATGACTAAAATGTAATTGTATTGGTCACATACACATGGTTAGCAGATGTTATTGCGAGTGTAGCGAAATGCTTGTGCTTCTAGTTGCGACAGTGATGTAATATCTAACAATTCCCCCAACAACTAACTAATACACACAATGTAAAGGGATGGAATGAGAATATGTACATATAAATATATTAATGAGTGATGGCCGAGCAGCATAGGCAAGGTGCAGTAGATGGTATAAAATACAGTATATACATATGAGATGAGTAATGTAAGATATGTAAACATTATTAATGGGACATTATTTAAAGTGACTAATGACAGCATACTGTCTAATAACGGTTTGCTCGATTTAGAGCCACGTCTCAGTCATGTGATTCGCATTTGATTTCGAATTGATTTGATGTCACTCAATAAATCCACACGCCCTTAAGTTAAACAGTCCCACACCGTTAGCAGGCTCCATTCACCAGCACTTTGAGCCAGGGGACGTGGTTACAGACAGACAGCATGAAGAAAACACAAGTAAACCAAGCCACAGACAGCATTGTGGGGGTGTCTCAGTAGCTCAGTTGGTAGAGCATGGTGCTTGTAACGCCCAAGGTAGTGGGTTCGATTCCCGGGATCACCCGTACGTAAAAATGTATGCACACATAGGCAATTCTTATTTACAATGTCAGCCTACCCAGGCCAAACCCGGATGACGCTGGGCCAACTGTGCGCTGCCCTATGTGAGTTGCTTTGGATAAAGCGCCTGCTAAATGGCTAATATAAATATATATATATATATATATATATAAACCCATAGAGCACTATAATGACGGATGTGTGCCAAATGGAACCGTTTTCCTTACGGGCCCTGGTCAGAAGTAGTGCACTAGAAGTAGTGCACTATAGGGCCCTGGTCAAAAGTAGTGCACCATAAAGGGAATAGGGTACCGTTGGTATTGTGTAAGGTCTAGACCCGTGTTAACAGCATAACTAAGGGTTATGTGCTTTCTTCAAATACCAAGTTGTAGTCTAGTCTAATTGTTGTTCAGTAACCCACTGCCCAGGGCTTATAGACTAGTTCTTCATATTGTTGAAAGATGAAAATCGGAGATAGGCCTAGCTACTGGCCTATGTCTCAAAGCGATTCTCAAATGACGTGGACTCTGAGGTTTTCTTGTGTTGCCTGTTTTCAAAAATGTGAATTTGTTGTCGTCAGGAGGGTGGCCTTCAAGTCAAGTCCATAGCTATGTCTCGAATGCAACGATTTTCCCTTTTGGGGCATAGTCAAAAGTTGTGCACTATATAGGGAAAGGGTACCATGGGCCCTGGTCAAAAGTAAGGCCTTAGGGAATAGGGTGCCAGAGAGGGTGTTTCAGCTTCTGTCAGCTCTAAAGCTCCCTCTCCCCTGTAGGAAATGGTTGCTCCAGCATTTCAAACCCTTCATTAGACACCATGTTAAATGACTCCCTCTCTCCTGTAGGAAATGGTTGCTCCAGCATTTCAAACCCTCCATGTTAAATGACTCCCTCTCTCCTGTAGGAAATGGTTGCTCCAGCATTTCAAACCCTCCATGTTAAATGACTGCTTCCCAAACTAACTGCCACCGATCGCCTGGCCAAGTGCACGTCGTAAGCTAACAAACCCCATATTAAAAAACAACTCACACAGACACAACAATCGGATGGCCTTATCCCTGATCCTGTTACAACTAGCCTGAGTGCCAGTCTGTTTGTGCTATCATGTTTACAATAGGAGATGGTAAAAAACACAAACTAGATCTGGGACCAGGCTTTGTAAAACAACCCTGAATTGAGAAATGCAAAGCACAGTCTCTGGTAAGAAGACCCCATGTTTGGAATAGGTCTACAGTCCATATGGCCCTTGTGTATCTGGGATAGTCATTATGTGATGGTTTAGGTCTAACTAGAGCTCAGATTCCGTTTTTCAGAGTCTAAAGAATATAATGCATGTGTTTGGCTCTGGATGTATGTTAGCCTGGTAATATGGTCTGGCTCTAAATGCTGCAGTAGTCTCACCATTCCTTCAATACAAAGTGGTCCCTCTGTCCTCGTTTCATATGTTTCCTCTTAGCATAATTAGTTCCTAAAAGACATGGGTTTTGGATCGGGGAAAAAAAATAAAAAAATACCGCATCTCTCATTTCAACCATTTTCCATGTTACTAATGTTCACTCAGTAGCCACACTTGACATGTTTTACACAAGACATTCATTCCCTTATGGGTGAATCTGTATAGAACAATGTACGAATGGCGTGTTGAGCCTACATCTAAAACGACATGTTAATCACAATGACTTTACTACTTGAATTTATGGGTCAACTTGTAACTTTGCAAGCAAAAAAAATAAACAGTGGCTAACTTGTTGGCGTGTATCTCTCTACTTGATGTTAATTACGTTAGTACTTTTGTCTCCCAGAGAACTTAGCTACATTTTTGTTTGTTGTATTCCAGAAACTTAAATGAGGCGTCTTGAAAAGACCATATTCAATAGACTAAACTGAATATTCTACCTATAAACTATATAAACTAACTATAATATCCTAGTAGCGACCAACCCAGCCGGTGTAGTTAAACTAGTTAAGTTGTTGTTGTTTGCGGAGTATGCTAACGGCTAACGTTAGCTAGCTAGCCATGGTATGTACCCCTCTCAACACTCCAGTAAATACTTTTAATTATTAACTCACAGGTAGACAACTAGGTATTTTTTTTAATAAAAATATATATATTTTTTTTAAATGGGCCATGCCACACTGGTTCTTACCCAAAAGTTTCTTGACCTCTTCCTCACTCATGTAAACGTTGACACTGGGCCGATGGTTGATACCCAGAGCTGGGGTAGTGCTAGTGCTGGCTAGGCACACGGCCCCTTCCACCAACAGCAGGGAAAACAGGCTCCACTGAACCGGATTTGACCAGCGTCGATACACGGTGAGGTTGCCACAACGGCCAACCGGTCCCCGTTCCCCAAACATTTACGCTTGTCTTGTAGTTGTTGCGCTTCTTTCGGAAAAAAAAGTCGATTTCCAAAAATCCTCGATGTATTTATCATCCGTAGTTCAAGTTCTTTTTTTTTTTTAAAGGTAACATTTATTACTTGTTGACTTGTCTCGCTGGTTTTTCGTGGTTCTTGTCAGTTAGCTGGTTAGCAACCGTTAGCTAACTGATTAGCAGAACTAGCTAACTAACTTCGGACACACTGCGAATTATGCGGATAGTTTTGTTGTTGTCAACGTTTGCGAACGTTTGGATACAATTCTTTATTCACTATCCTTTGCGTATATTATCCTACTTAGATATGTTTAATTTGAGAACCCGTTAAGATAAATAGTAAAGATTTTCCCCAAAAAAATAACATCCAGGTTTCTCGTTTCATGGTCCTTGTTGTTCCTTCCCCGAGTAATCTCAGTTTTCACTGGAGGGAGGGACCAAGGGACAGACTCCAAGCTCCGGGAAACGCGCCTGATAACATTTCAGTGGGTGACTGAATAAATCCTTTCTAAGCATGCAGATGAATTGCAATGTACAATCTACTTTGTATAACGACACATACAACTCATTTTTATTTTTATTTGAATAACGCAATGGATTCTCATCAAACAAACACACCGCAGGTAACATCATAGGTGTGTGTGTGATTGATTCAAATGTTGCTTGGCCCTCTAATGGAATAATGTTTGGCTTATTTTAACTGTTTCCCTATTTCAACAGTCCAATTGCAGCATAGTCACAATTGAGCTCTTTCAGGAGAAAGAGGGGAGAGCACACTCCCCCATCCACATCGACAGGGCTGTTGTGGAGCTGGGTAGAGAGCTTCAAGATGTTTGGCGTCCACATCACTAAGGACTTAACATGGTCCCCACACACCCGTACACTCGTGAAGAGGGCACGGCTGCACCTCTTCCCACTCAGGAGGCTGAAAAGATTTGACATGGGCCCTGAGATTCTCAAAAAGTTCTACAACTGCACCATTGAGAGCATCTTGACTGGCTGCATCACCGCTTGGTATGGTAATTGCACCGCCCTTGACTGCAAAGCATTACATACCATAGGGTGGTATGCAGGGGCGGAAATCCCAGGGGGGACGGGGGGGACACGACCCCCCCATCCTGGGAAAAATATGATTTGTCCCCCCCAATATATCACTGTAAACATAACTGTAATTTAAATAATATTAATAATACGCAATGAAAGCAATTGTGCTGATTATAGACACTTGATAGCGTGTTTTTAAGTTTCAAAAGATTGCGACCCCCCCGCCCTTTGCCTCGCAATGGTTTGATCCACTGCCAGTTCCTTAGTTGTCAATGTAGCAGATTGTTAGTATCTACTGTCTGAAAGGCACTCAATGCACGTAACTGACGTGAGGTTAATCCAGTCAATCGCGCCAGGGTTCACACACACCCTAGCTGAATTTGCAGAGCTAGCGCGCAAATATTAACTATTAAGCTAGCTAGTACCTATTCCATTTATGTGGTGTCGTCAAAGATGGAATCTTTGCTATCGTCAATTTATTCCAAGATCAGCATGCATGTAAGTTAGTGCTTCAAAGTCCCTGTGATAAGGTTAGCGATAAACTGAACAGAACTACACTCTCTTCTACCATTGTTTTAAATATATTTAATGGTCTCGTTGCAAAAGCTAAATTGTCGCAAGGGAACTTTTACTTATTTATTTGATTTCACCTTTATTTAACCCGGGTAGCAAAGATTATAGCAAACACCACTGAATTGGTGCTCGCTAGCTTTGCAAATTCAGCTATTGTTGGAAGCCAGCCAATATGAAGCAAACGATTAAAATTACAAAAGGTTGCAGCATATGTTGTGTAAATGGTGAACTCATACAGCTGTCAACTCTTGTCACTGCAATCCGTTTCACATTTGCTAGCTACCTTTTAGAACGAAGCTCATATAGAATGATAGAAGATAAGATGATAGAAGCCCATCTCCTACTGTAAATAACCTACATACTGTGTGTGTGTAGCCAGCCAGGTAGAAAAATGGCAGAAAAAAGACAGACGTCAGAGTATTTTTCAGTACACCAAAACGCAAAGTAAGAACCCTAGTAGCCTAATATCTCAGACTAGTTGATAAAATGTTCATAAGAAAGAAATGAAATGCTAATGGAAATGTTTCACAATGATGTCATTAGGCAGAGCAGGCAACAGATGGCACACAGACAGCAGAGTTGGGGACAGATATGCAGGGACAGACTGGCAGAGACAGGTAAGTTTGTTGAGTCTTTGTTTGGCAACATTATGAAAGGTTCTCATTTTTTTTTCACTTGTAAAATAGGAACATAACTGGAAAATGCCATGGACACCCCCACTCTCAACTTAAACTGGTGACTGAACTAAGATTTGTTAAAGGCAATGGTATTGCTGTTGTGATTAGTTGTGTAGTTTTGGGTACCGGTAGTTAGGAGTACAGCAAACACCTTATTTATTTTGTTCCTCAATATACATTTACCATATTACAATGTAGGCTATGTGTTACAGCAATACTTTTGGTGTCCCCCTCAGGAATTGCTCTTGAGAAAATTTCATGTAATTGTCCCCTCCAAAGTTGATATCAGATTTTCGCCCCTGGTGGTATGGGTAGCCCAGTACATCACTGGGGCTGAGCTCCCTGCCATCCAGGACCTCTATATCAGGTGGTGTCAGAGGAAGGCCCGAAAAATACCCAAAGACTCCAGCCACTCAAGCAATAGACTGTTCACTCTGCTACCGTTCGACAAACGGTACTGGAGTATAGGCTGTCGAACCAACAGGCTCAGAGACAGCTTCTGCCATCATCTGCTGTTGCTACTCTGTTCTTTATTTTTCTCTTGTTATTATCTATCCTGATGCCTAGACACTTTACCCTGCCTTCATGTACATATCTACCTCAAATACCTTTATTATTATCTATCCTGATGTCTAGTCACTTTACCCTGGCTTCATGTACATATCTACCTCAATTACCTTGTTATTATCTATCCTGATGCCTAGTCACTTGACCCTGCCTTCATGTACATATCTACCTCAAATACCTTATTATTATTCAGCATTTCACTGTAAAGTCTACACCAGTTGTATTCGGAGCATGTGATAAATACAATTTGATTTGATTTTAATCAATCAATTCATATGCCCAAAAATATCACATTGATGCAGTATAGATATAGACACCTTGTGGTGAGCTACTGCAATACAATACCTGCAGAGAACTCATCTTCAAATAGAGGCCTTACCTTCCAAAAGGTGTCTGTTATACAGTCTACTTTATTCACACACAAAAAAAAAAAACATATTGAAGCTATAGACATTCCTTCTTAAATTACATTTGAAATAAATATGTAATAAAACATGACACGAAAATAACATTTTAACATTTTAATTATTAAAATATTCACCTACAAAACAGCCTATAAACACTATTTACATGATAGCTAGCAGTGATGTTGGTTTAGAGTTGAAAGACATAAAAACAGACATTTATTTTCCAGTACTGATTGCTGAACATGTTTTTTGGCTAAGAGGTAAAACAGTTAAATTTGTTGTTAAATCAATCGATACAGATTTTAAATAGGGTTGCTTGCGATGAAACAGACAATATACACATTTCCCTGAGCAGAGGGACTAAACTGCCAACATGTGAGACATGAGGTATGTATAATGTTTTGATTTTTACACAGGTGTGGACTGTTTATGGTACATTTCTCATCCATCATGAGTGAAAATTCTGTAAAAAAATATGACATAGAATAGTTAGAAATTGATTGATGATTCTGGGGCCAAATCTCATTGATGGTTGTTGGGGGTCAATCATGTTCTACTTGTTAGCTTCCTCCAAATCCTCATTCAAGCTGCGGCTACAACAGGCCAACCTCTGGTCAACATGGGTCATCCAACAGGCCAATCTCTGGTCAACATGGGTCATCCATAAGGCCAATCTCTGGGCAACATGGGTCATCCAACAGGCCAATCTCTGGGCAACATGGGTCATCCAACATGGGTCATCCAACAGGCCAATCTCTGGGCAACATGGGTCATCCAACATGGGTCATCCAACAGGCCAATCTCTGGGCAACATGGGTCACCCCTCATAGCCTGGTTCCTCTCTAGGTTCTGGCCTTTTTAGGGAGTTTTTCCTAGCCACCGTGCTTCTACACCTGATTTGCTTGCTGTTTGGGATTTTCTGTACAGCACTTTGTGACATCAGCTGATGTAAAAAGGGCTTTATAAATACATGTGATTGATTGATTGATCCTACAGGCCAATCTCTGGGCAACATGGGTCATCCAATAGGCCAATCTCTGGGCAACATGGGTCAACATGGATCTTCCAACAGGTCAATCTCTGGGCAACATGGGTCATCCAACTGGCCAATCTCTGGGAAACATGGGTCATACAATAGGCCAATATCTGGGCAACATGGGTCATCCAACAGGCCAATCTCTGGGCAACATGGGTCATCCAACTGGCCAATCTCTGGGTAACATGGGTCATACAATAGGCCAATCTCTGGGCAACATGGTTCATCCAACAGGCCAATCTCTGGGAAACATGGGTCATCCAACAGGCCAATCTCTGGGCAACATGGGTCATCCAACAGGTCAATCTCTGGGCAACATGGGTCATCCAACATGGGTCATCCAACTGGCCAATCTCTGGGCAACATGGGTCATCCAAGATTAGCTTTCTGAAAGTAGAAAATATCAATTTTATTTTAACTGAAGCCAAAGCAAATTGTATTACATTTTAAATTAAATCAAAATTGTACCAACCATTAATGTTGTCTGTTAGTTCTTCTGTCTGTCCAAACAAAGAATAATGAGATGTGAAAACAAGAATATGATTATATTAAAGCTAAGAATGACTTCCTTCGGGACTGAACTTTTCAATCAAACTCACTGGGGCTTTTCTTTGGAAGCAGTGGTGGTTCACAGATCTCTCGATAGCAAATATCCTGCTGCACTTTATATGTCCTTTTATACCTGGGGAGCACAAGGGGAAAAAAATTGCGTATCTACTAAACATACAAAGTACATATAGATACAGATTATTCAACATGCTTCTTGTGGGGATGAAACCAATTTACATTCTAGAAATGAATAAAGTTATACTAGTGCTATATTTAACAGGTGTCAGTGTGCTTACGGTATCCCTTCCTTCCCTAGGTACCATGTCCCTTACTGGGCTGAAATCAGGGAAGAATTATCCCTTCCTTCCCTAGGTACCATGTCCCTTACTGGGCTGAAATCAGGGAAGAATTATCCCTTCCTTCCCTAGGTACCATGTCCCTTACTGGGCTGAAATCAGGGAAGAATTATCCCTTCCTTCCCTAGGTACCATGTCCCTTACTGGGCTGAAATCAGGGAAGAATTATCCCTTCCTTACTGGGCTGAAATCAGGGAAGAATTATCCCTTCCTTCCCTAGGTACCATGTCCCTTACTGGGCTGAAATCAGGGAAGAATTTTCCCTTCCTTCCCTAGGTACCATGTCCCTTACTGGGCTGAAATCAGGGAAGAATTATCCCTTCCTTCCCTAGGTACCATGTCCCTTACTGGGCTGAAATCAGGGAAGAATTATCCCTTCCTTCCCTAGGTACCATGTCCCTTACTGGGCTGAAATCAGGGAAGAATTATCCCTTCCTTCCCTAGGTACCATGTCCCTTACTGGGCTGAAATCAGGGAAGAATTATCCCTTCCTTCCCTAGGTACCAATGTCCCTTACTGGGCTGAAATCAGGGAAGAATTATCCCTTCCTTCCCTAGGTACCATGTCCCTTACTGGGCTGAAATCAGGGAAGAATTATCCCTTCCTTCCCTAGGTACCATGTCCCTTACTGGGCTGAAATCAGGGAAGAATTATCCCTTCCTTCCCTAGGTACCATGTCCCTTACTGGTCTCAAATCAGGGAAGACTTCAGCATATAAAGAGGTTTACAGTCTATATGAAATCAATTCTGACATGTATAAACATGCAGAGGAGGTCTATGTCCACTGTTTGACACTCACAGGTAATGGCAGACTTCACCCACCCAGACGGGCACGCTCTTTGTTTCAGAGTAAAGGCGGGTACACGGGTGGGGCACTCGCTGGCAGACTGCAGACAGACGTGGTTGTAGCAGGACAAAGATAAACACAGATATGTGTTAAAGCACTGAGAGGGTTCTTCTGAGGGAGAGGTTCTGGAGGAAGAGGCAGTTAAAAGGCTGTTAAATATGACATGAGGGAGTGAGGAGAAGACAAAGGGAAAAAGAAAGAGGGAGAGAGGAACATAGGGAGGGAGAGTGATAGGTAGGGAGGGATTTTGTATGAACAGAAAGATAGAGAGTGGGAGGAAGAGAGAGAGAGAGAGAAGATGCAGAAAAATGGAGAGAGGGATTTGGTCTGAGGAAGAGAGAGAGAGAGAAGGTGCAGGGATTTGGTCTGAGGAAGAGAGAGAGAGAGAGAGAAGGTACAGGGATTTGGTCTGAGGAAGAGAGAGAGAAGGTACAGGGATTTGGTCTGAGGAAGAGAGAGAGAAGGTGAAAGAGATAGGGAGAGAGAGATTTGGTCTGAGAAAGGGAGAGGGAAAGAGAGAGAGACAGGGAGATTTGGCCTGAGAAGGAGAGAGAGAGGAGAGATAGGGAGGGTGGAATTTGGCACTCCTCCCTAGTGATTGATGGTTTAAGGAAAGAAATGTTTAAACAGTTTGACTGAGGGTGTTTGGATGAAGAAATGTACAGTATAGAGCCCCACAGTTGATGTGTCGAAATACCCATAATACAGACAAATATAATGTATTTACAAAAGTCACCTTGTCCGAGAGAGATTTACACGGTTATCAAAATGTTATGCCAGGGTAAGCCTACACAAAAACACAGACCTTATTTTAAGTGTTTCTAAAATCCTCTATGGGGAAAGTGAATGGTGAAAAAAACCATTGGAACCATTTCCCTGTTTGACCGCTATGTTTTATGGGAATTATGACTCATACTGTGGTACTCTATTAAAAAGAGAAGTGTGTGTGTGTGTGTGTGTGTGTGCCTTTTTATACAGTGTGTGTGTGTGTGTACCATCTCCTACAGTGCTGCAGCATAACACCTTGCGTTTCTTGTGAACATGATTGGACAAGTTCAAACCAAAGGAAAAGCTTGTATTTCAAAATAACCTATTTTGTCTGAAGAGTTTTGTACCTGAATGGTGATATTATAGTTATGTTGTGACTTGCAAAGTTGTATTTTCTATGTGAGGATGTTGCAGAGTATTTATGGTGCTGTGAAATGATTTCCTCCTATGAGGAAGACATCTGAATCTATTTTTTTTGTCAGCCCAAGACAGCTGATCTGAGAGAAAATGCAGTTGTTCTATGCAACAAAAAAAAAAAAAAGGCTTCTTCGGCTGTCCCCATAGGAGAACCGTTTTGGGTTCCAGGTAGAACCATTTTGGGTTCCAAGTAGAACCATTTTGGGTTCCTTTGTAGAACTCCCTTTTTATAATTTTGAAACATTTTTTTGTCATTTAGCAGATACTCTTATCCAGTAATGAGTACATACTTTTTCAGACTTTTTTTCTGTACTGGTCACCCGTGGGAATCGAACCCACAACCCTGACGTTACAACCGCCATGCTCTACCACCTGAACTACATGGAACCCAAAACGGTTCTACTTGGAACCAAAAGGATTCTACCTGGAACCAACAAGGATTCTTTAAAGCGTTTTCCTATGGGGACAGCCGAATGGTGTGTATGGCACTCCAATGTCATTGTGTCGTGTGGTGGAGACCAAGACAGAAGGCATGAACTCACACAGATCGCACTGCCTGCCCTTGAACCCGGCTACGCAGTCGCATATGTAGGAGTCGCCGCCCTTCGCACACGTACCCCCGTTCAGGCAGGGCAGACTCCGGCAGTCCTGGGACGACTCTGAAACACAGCAGCTGCTGTCAGGACCCCTGGTTAAGCGGAGCCCAGTAGACAAACCACCAGCTCAGGTTTCACTAAGGCTGCCTCCTACCCAAATTCAACCTATTCTCTTTTTAGTGCATTACTTTTGACCAGAGCCCTGTGGGTAGAGCCCTATGGGTAGAGCCCTATGGGTAGAGCCCTATGGGTAGAGCCCTGTGGGTAGAGCCCTATGGGTAGAGCCCTATGGGTAGAGTCCTGTGGGTAGAGCCCTATGGGTAGAGCCCTATGGGTAGAGCCCTGTGGGTAGTGCCCTGTGGGTAGAGCCCTATGGGTAGAGCCCTATAGGTAGAGTCCTATGGGTAGAGTCCTATGGGTAGAGTCCTATGGGTAGAGCACTATGGGTAGAGTCCTACGGGTAGAGCCCTACGGGTAGAGTCCTATGGGTAGAGTCCTATGGGTAGAGCCCTATGGGTAGAGCCCTGTGGGTAGAGTCCTATGGGTAGAGTCCTATGGGTAGAGTCCTATGGGTAGTCCTATGGGTAGAGTCCTGTGGGTAGAGTCCTATGGGTAGAGTCCTATGGGTAGAGTCCTATGGGTAGTCCTATGGGTAGAGTCCTATGGGTAGAGTCCTATGGGTAGAGCACTATGGGTAGAGCACTATGGGTAGAGTCCTACGGGTAGAGCCCTATGGGTAGAGTCCTATGGGTAGAGTCCTATGGGTAGAGCCCTATGGGTAGAGTCCTATGGGTAGAGTCCTGTGGGTAGAGTCCTGTGGGTAGAGTCCTGTGGGTAGAGCCCTGTGGGTAGAGCCTGTGGGTAGAGCCTGTGGGTAGAGTCCTGTGGGTAGAGTCCTGTGGGTAGTGTCCTGTGGGTAGTGTCCTATGGGTAGAGCCCTGTGGGTAGAGTCCTGTGGGTAGAGTCCTGTGGGTAGAGTCCTGTGAGTAGAGCCCTATGGGTAGAGTCATGTGGGTAGAGTCATGTGGGTAGAGTCCTGTGGGTAGAGTCCTATTGGTAGAGTCCTATGGGTAGAGCCCTGTGGGTAGAGCCCTGTGGGTAGTGTCCTATGGGTAGAGCCCTATGGGTAGAGCCCTATGGGTAGAGTCCTATGGGTAGTGCACTGTGGGTAGTGTCCTATGAGGTTCCCCTATGGGCCCTGGTCAAAGTAATGCCCTTTAAAGTGTCTCTCATTCTCTCTGTAATAACATTTCTATAGTAAAGCTTGGTTGACATTCCCTTCCTCCTCTTCGTTGCCAGCTACAGTCCTGTGGCCAGAAGATACAGCACCCATCGCAGTATATATGGAGACGTAATAATTAACATGCTGTTTCTATTCAGCGGCGCCTATAGGAGAAGATTAGCATAGATTAGCATAGATTAGCATAGCTTCCATGTGGCAGACCTCCCATTAAAACTGAATGGCGCTGGGAGATGTAAAGGAATGTTTCCATGTTTCTCCATATGGGACCAGTTACAGAGGAGAGGGTTCCATATCTGGCATCTTAACTACACCACAACTCTGTCCTGCATGACAGATTATACTGTAGTCGACCAACACCAAGGCCACTTCGTCAAGAGGTTCAGATCTCCTTGCTGGGCGGCTACGGTGTTGAGTCGACAGTCCCTGGATCCGCTTCTGACCTGCTTTTAAAAAAAATAATTCATCCCTGAATTCACTGCAATTACCTACCATAATACCTACCAGGTTTTCTCCTGGACTCCTCCTCTTCCTCCTTCCTCTGGATCTCTAGTGCAAGGCTGATCTTATTGGTTGTCTCCTCCATCCTCTCTAGCTGAACGGGAGGCTCGGGTTCTGCAAGGCAGAATCAAAGAGGTATTGATCCATACCAGTATTCAGTACAAATGTACTACTGGTCTACGTGAATGTTAAAATTGACCACCTCATCCTGAAGCTTAGCACCTAAAGACGCTACGTGTTGATTCAGTTGGCATTATGCTGGTTATACCTGGTTATATGAGGTTATAACAGTACTTACTAGTGTCACCTGGCTGGTTATACCTGGTTATATGGGGTTATAACAGTACTTACTAGTGTCACCTGGCTGGTTATACCTGGTTATATGGGGTTATAACAGTACTTACTAGTGTCACCTGGCTGGTTATACCTGGTTATATGAGGTTATAACAGTACTTACTAGTGTCACCTGGCTGGTTATACCTGGTTATATGGGGTTATAACAGTACTTACTAGTGTCACCTGGCTGGTTATACCTGGTTATATGGGGTTATAACAGTACTTACTAGTGTCACCTGGCTGGTTATACCTGGTTATATGTGGTTATAACAGTACTTACTAGTGTCACCTGGCTGGTTATACCTGGTTATATGTGGTTATAACAGTACTTACTAGTGTCACCTGGCTGGTTATACCTGGTTATATGAGGTTATAACAGTACTTACTAGTGTCACCTGGCTGGTTATACCTGGTTATATGAGGTTATAACAGTACTTACTAATGTCACCTGGCTGGTTATATGGGGTTATAACAGTACTTACTAGTGTCACCTGGCTGGTTATACCTGGTTATATGAGGTTATAACAGTACTTACTAGTGTCACCTGGCTGGTTATACCTGGTTATATGGGGTTATAACAGTACTTACTAGTGTCACCTGGCTGGTTATACCTGGTTATATGGGGTTATAACAGTACTTACTAGTGTCACCTGGCTGGTTATACCTGGTTATATGAGGTTATAACAGTACTTACTAGTGTCACCTGGCTGGTTATACCTGGTTATATGGGGTTATAACAGTACTTACTAGTGTCACCTGGCTGGTTATACCTGGTTATATGGGGTTATAACAGTACTTACTAGTGTCACCTGGCTGGTTATATGGGGTTATAACAGTACTTACTAGTGTCACCTGGCTGGTTATACCTGGTTATATGAGGTTATAACAGTACTTACTAGTGTCACCTGGCTGGTTATACCTGGTTATATGAGGTTATAACAGTACTTACTAGTGTCACCTGGCTGGTTATACCTGGTTATAACAGTACTTACTAGTGTCACCTGGCTGGTTATACCTGGTTATATGAGGTTATAACAGTACTTACTAGTGTCACCTGGCTGGTTATACCTGGTTATATGAGGTTATAACAGTACTTACTAGTGTCACCTGGCTGGTTATATGGGGTTATAACAGTACTTACTAGTGTCACCTGGCTGGTTATACCTGGTTATATGAGGTTATAACAGTACTTACTAGTGTCACCTGGCTGGTTATACCTGGTTATATGAGGTTATAACAGTACTTACTAGTGTCACCTGGCTTGTTATACCTGGTTATATGAGGTTATAACAGTACTTACTAGAGTCACCTGGCTGGTTATACCTGGTTATATGAGGTTATAACAGTACTTACTAGTGTTACCTGGCTGGTTATATGAGGTTATAACAGTGCTTACTAGTGTCACCTGGCTGGTTATACCTGGTTATATGAGGTTATAACAGTACTTACTAGTGTCACCTGGCTGGTTATATGAGGTTATAACAGTACTTACTAGTGTCACCTGGCTGGTTATACCTGGTTATATGAGGTTATAACAGTACTTACTAGTGTCACCTGGCTGGTTATACCTGGTTATATGAGGTTATAACAGTACTTACTAGTGCCACCTGGCTGGTTATATGAGGTTATAACAGTACTTACTAGTGTCACCTGGCTGGTTATACCTGGTTATATGAGGTTATAACAGTACTTACTAGTGTCACCTGGCTGGTTATATCTGGTTATATGAGGTTATAACAGTACTTACTAGTGCGGTGTCTGATGGCCTTTCTGGGCAGTTTGGAGAACTTAGCTGTTATCTTCCCTCTACCATCAATCAGCTCTGTGTATCTGGAAGAAAACAAAATGATGGTAAACACTTGTACAGAGACAGACAAATAGACCCTGAGACAGACAGGCAAATAGACCCTGAGAGAGACAGACAAATAGAGTCTGAGAGAGACAGACAAATAGAGCCTGAGAGAATTAACCTTGAATTGTCTCGTTAACACTAAATATGTAGGTTTCAACTCAGCATTCCAATACATTTCTGTCTGTCTGTCTGTCTGTCTGTCTGTCTGTCTGTCTGTCTGTCTGTCTGTCTGTCTGTCTGTCTGTCTGTCTGTCTGTCTGTCTGTCTGTCTGTCTGTCTGTCTCTCTCTGTCTCTCTCTGTCTCTCTTTGTCTCTCTGTCTCTGTCTCTCTCTGTCTCTGTCTCTATTCAATTAAATTGACTTTATTGACATGGCAAGTTCATTACTACTTACATTGTCAAAGTATACATATAGAAAAAAATATATATATTGTTTCATCTCTTGACATTGTAGAGCTGTGTGATGGAATCTATATATTTTCTATTCGAATGAGGAGGGGGTATTGCCCCAATTCTGCTCTACATGCGTTATTTTGAGTTTTTCTTTGAACTTGCAATCCAGTCTTGCAAAACTCTGCATGCAGTATTTCGATTGGATGTTTGTTCCATTTGGTATATTCACTGTTAGAGATTGGACCCCATACTTCACTGCCATACAGAGCAACTGGTTCTATAACTGATTGGAACATTTTGAGCCAGATTCTAATTGGAATTTCGATTTTAATGTTCCTTTTAATGGCATAGAATGCTCTTCTTGCTTTGTCTCTCAGCTCGTTCACAGCCATGTGAAAGCTCCCTGTGCTGCTGATATTTAGTCCTAGATATGTGTCGTTTTTGGGTGTGTTCTAATAGAACTGTGTCCAAATTGTCATCCTGATTTCCGGACCTTTTTTGGAATATCATTATATTTGTTTTTTTTAGGTTAACGGTCAGAGCCCAGGTCTGACAGAACCTGTGGTTAACGGTCAGAGCCCAGGTCAGACAGAACCTGTGGTTAACGGTCAGAGCTCAGACAGAACCTGGGATTAACGGTCAGAGCCCAGGTCTGACAGAACCTGTGGTTAACGGTCAGAGCCCAGGTCTGACAGAACCTGTGGTTAACGGTCAGAGCTCAGACAGAACCTGGGATTAACGGTCAGAGCCCAGGTCTGACAGAACCTGTGGTTAACGGTCAGAGCCCAGGTCTGACAGAACCTGTGGTTAACGGTCAGAGCCCAGGTCTGACAGAACCTGTGGTTAACAGTCAGAGCCCAGGTCTAACAGAACCTGTGGTTAACGGTCAGAGTCCAGGTCTGACAGAACCTGTGGTTAACGGTCAGAGCCCAGGTCAGACAGAACCTGTGGTTAACGGTCAGAGTCCAGGTCTGACAGAACCTGTGATTAACGGTCAGAGCCCAGGTCTAACAGAACCTGTGATTAACGGTCAGAGCCCAGGTCTGACAGAACCTGTGATTAACGGTCAGAGCCCAGACAGAACCTGTGGTTAACGGTCAGAGCCCAGGTCTGACAGAACCTGTGATTAACGGTCAGAGTCCAGGTCTGACAGAACCTGTGGTTAACGGTCAGAGCTCAGACAGAACCTGGGATTAACGGTCAGAGCCCAGGTCTAACAGAACCTGTGGTTAACAGACAGAGCCCAGACAGAACCTGTGGTTAACGGTCAGAGCCCAGACAGAACCTGTGGTTAACGGTCAGAGCCCAGACAAAACCTGTGGTTAACGGTCAGAGCCCAGGTCTGACAGAACCTGTGGTTAACGGTCAGAGTCCAGACAGAACCTGTGGTTAACGGTCAGAACCCAGACAGAACCTGTGGTTAACGGTCAGAGCCCAGACAGAACCTGTGGTTAACGGTCAGAGCCCAGGTCTGACAGAACCTGTGGTTAACGGTCAGAGTCCAGACAGAACCTGTGGTTAACGGTCAGAACCCAGACAGAACCTGTGGTTAACGGTCAGAGCCCAGACAGAACCTGTGGTTAACGGTCAGAGCCCAGACAGAACCTGTGGTTAACGGTCAGAGCCCAGACAGAACCTGTGATTAACGATCAGAGCCCAGGTCTGACAGAACCTGTGGTTAATGGTCAGAGCCCAGACAGAACCTGTGGTTAACGGTCAGAGCCCAGACAGAACCTGTGGTTAACGGTCAGAGCCCAGGACTAACAGAACCTGTGGTTAACGGTCAGAGTCCAGGTCTGACAGAACCTGTGATTAACGGTCAGAGCCCAGACATAACCTGTGGTTAACGGTCAGAGCCCAGGTCTGACAGAACCTGTGGTTAACGGTCAGAGTCCAGGTCTGACAGAACCTGTGGTTAACGGTCAGAGCCCAGACAGAACCTGTGGTTAACGGTCAGAGCCCAGACAGAACCTGTGGTTAACGGTCAGAGCCCAGGTCTAACAGAACCTGTGGTTAACGGTCAGAGCCCAGACAGAACCTGTGGTTAACGGTCAGAGCCCAGACAGAACCTGTGGTTAACGGTCAGAGCCCAGACAGAACCTGTGGTTAACGGTCAGAGCCCAGGTCTAACAGAACCTGTGGTTAACGGTCAGAGCCCAGACAGAACCTGTGGTTAACGGTCAGAGCCCAGACAGAACCTGTGAAGGTCTAGGTGTTGCTGTAACCCCTCCTTAGTGGGAGACAGCAGCACCAGGTCATCTGTCTACAGCAGACCCTCCTTAGTGGGAGACAGCAGCACCAGGTCATCTGTCTACAGCAGACCCTCCTTAGTGGGAGACAGCAGCACCAGGTCATCTGTCTACAGCAGACCCTCCTTAGTGGGAGACAGCAGCACCAGGTCATCTGTCTACAGCAGACCCTCCTTAGTGGGAGACAGCAGCACCAGGTCATCTGTCTACAGCAGAAACTTGATTTCAGTGTTGTGTAGGGTGAGACCAGGTGCTGCCGATTCTTCTAATGTTTTTGCCAATTCATTAATGTAGATGTTAAATAGTGTTGGACTTATTGGGCAGCCCTGTTTCACTCCCCGTCCCTGAGAGAAGAAGTCTGTTTGCTTGTTGCCAATTTTAACCATTTGTTTTTAGTGTACATTGATTTAATAACATCATATGTTTTCCCTCCAATACCACTTTCTATTAGTTTATAAAAAATGACCTTCGTGCCAAATTGAATCAAATGCTTTCTTGAAATCTAAAAAACACGAGTAGATTTGGCCTTTGTTTTGGTTTCCTTGTTTGTCAGTTAGAGTGTGGAGGGTGTAAATGTGATCTGTTGTACGATAATTCTTTTGAAATCCAATCTGGCTTCTGCTCAGGATGTTGTGTTTGTCAAGGAAATGGTGTAGTCTGCTATTTATAATGCTGCAGAGAATTTTCCCCAAGTTGCTGTTAATGCAAATTCCTCTGTAATTATTTGGGTCAAATTTGTCTCAATTTTTATAGATTGGTGTGATCAATCCCTGGTTCCAAATATCGGGGAAAATATCCTGCAGTGAGGATAATGTCGAAGAGTTTAGTCAATTTGAATTTGTGGTCTGTATATTTGATCATTTTATTTAAAATACCATCAGCACCACAGGCCTTTTTGGGTTGGAGAGTGCGTAGTTTTTACCAATAATTCTTCTTCTGTAGTTGGGGTATCCACAGGATTCTGATAGTCTGACTGCTGATTCAAGGATTTGTAATTGTTCTTGTATATATTTTTGTTCTCTCTCTCTCTCCTCTTACCTGGGCATCTCTTCAGAGTGCTCTCTCTCTCCAGCCACCCCCAGGTCCTGAGGTTCAGACGGGGCTAGTGTGTGACTCACAGGGGTTCCCTGGCCCACGACAGACGGTCTCTCCCTCGTCCTCCCTCCCCATCGCTCCTCCATCGGCACTGGTGATCCAGAGGAAATACACAAAGAGAAAGAGAGAGATTACAGTTGTTGTTGTTATTGTTATTTGTGAGAGCCCAAGGTAAAGTTAATTGATCATGATCGTGTAGTGATAGAGAAATCAATTAATCAATGAAAATATATTTTATAAAGCCCTTTTTATATCAGCAGTTGTCACAAAGTGTTTTACAGATACCCAGCCTAAAACCCCAAACAGCAAGCAGAAGCACGGTAGCTAGGAAAAACTCCTTACAAGGCAGGAACCTAGGAAGACACCTAGAAAGGAACCAGAGGACTTCCTGTCCAGAGGACTGAAACAGCCAAAAAAAAGACAGTCCCAGATCGTAAAAAGTTTTGAGTTGGTTCCTGTCTCATTCTGGTGTGTCCCCAGAGCTTTAACAATGTGAAATCTCAGTCCTATTGAATGTTATAGAAGAAGCTCATAGTACGATAGTGGGAACAGAGCAGCACTCACGTGTGGTGAAGGCCAGGTGTTGTGGTACACTGTGGATCTGTTCCTGTCCTGTGTTCCTAACAGCCATGAGAGCTAGGTGGTAGTGTTGTCCCGGAGAAAGCTCTCTCAGGGTATACGTCTCTAACTTCCCATTGGGTAGGAAGCGACTCCGGGTGCTCAAGCCTCGCGTCACGTTAACCACGAAGCCGTCGGGCAGGTTCCTGGGACGGTGGACCCACGTCACCAGGGCAGAGTTGGAGGTCACATGTGCCAAAGACAGGTTCTGAGGGGGGAGGGGCCCTATGGGGAGGGGGGGGGGAGAGATGTCATCAGGATAGACAGAACAGACAGGGAATAGAGTAGAGTACTCAATAACCATAGTTTACTAATCACATTTTCTTAATTTAAATTCAGCATGAGATAAACTCAGGATAGGATAAATTCAGGGTAGGATAAACTCAGGATAGGATAAACTCAGGATAGGATAAACTCAGGATAGGATAAACTCACGATAGGATAAACTCAGGATAGGATAAACTCAGGATAGGATAAACTCACGATAGGATAAACTCACGATAGGATAAACTCAGGATAGGATAAACTCACGATAGGATAAACTCAGGATAGGATAAATTCAGGGTAGGATAATCTCAGGGTAGAATAAACTCAGGGTAGGATAAACTCAGGATGAGATAAACTCAGGATGAGATAAACTCAGGATAAGATAAACTCAGGGTAGGATAAACCAGGGTAGGATAACTCAGGATAAGGTACATTCAGGAGAAACTCACAATAAACAAGGGATGCATTTCTAACTATGTTACACCAGCACAGAGAGGGAATCTACATGTAGTCTATAGTTTAACTCTCTGTACAGTCTATAGCAGTTTAACTCTCTGTACAGTCTATAGCAGTTTAACTCTCTGTACAGTCTATAGCAGTTTAACTCTCTGATCAGTCTATAGCAGTTTAACTCTCTGTACAGTCTATAGCAGTTTAACTCTCTGTACAGTCTATAGCAGTTTAACTCTCTGTACAGTCTATAGCAGTGTAACTCTCTGTACAGTCTATAGCAGTTTAACTCTCTGATCAGTCTATAGCAGTTTAACTCTCTGTACAGTCTATAGCAGTGTAACTCTCTGATCAGTCTATAGCAGTTTAACTCTCTGTACAGTCTATAGCAGTGTAACTCTCTGTACAGTCTATAGCAGTTTAACTCTCTGATCAGTCTATAGCAGTTTAACTCTCTGTACAGTCTATAGTTTAACTCTCTGTACAGTCTATAGCAGTTTAACTCTCTGTACAGTCTATAGCAGTTTAACTCTCTGATCAGTCTATAGCAGTGTAACTCTCTGATCAGTCTATAGCAGTTTAACTCTCCGTACAGTCTATAGTTTAACTCTCTGTACAGTCTATAGCAGTGTAACTCTCTGTACAGTCTATAGCAGTTTAACTCTCTGATCAGTCTATAGCAGTGTAACTCTCTGTACAGTCTATAGCAGTTTAACTCTCTGTACAGTCTATAGCAGTTTAACTCTCTGTACAGTCTATAGCAGTTTAACTCTCTGTACAGTCTATAGCAGTTTAACTCTCTGTACAGTCTATAGCAGTTTAACTCTCTGATCAGTCTATAGCAGTTTAACTCTCTGTACAGTCTATAGTTTAACTCTCTGTACAGTCTATAGCAGTTTAACTCTCTGTACAGTCTATAGTTTAACTCTCTGTACAGTCTATAGCAGTTTAACTCTCTGATCAGTCTATAGCAGTTTAACTCTGTACAGTCTATAGCAGTGTAACTCTCTGTACAGTCTATAGTCTAACTCTCTGTACAGTCTATAGCAGTTTAACTCTCTGTACAGTCTATAGCAGTTTAACTCTCTGATCAGTCTATAGCAGTTTAATCTCTCTGTACAGTCTATAGCAGTTTAACTCTCTGTACAGTCTATAGCAGTTTAACTCTCTGTACAGTCTATAGCAGTTTAAATCTCTGTACAGTCTATAGCAGTTTAACTCTCTGATCAGTCTATAGCAGTTTAACTCTCTGTACAGTCTATAGCAGTTTAACTCTCTGTACAGTCTATAGCAGTGTAACTCTGTACAGTCTATAGCAGTTTAACTCTCTGTACAGTCTATAGCAGTGTAACTCTCTGATCAGTCTATAGTAGTTTAACTCTCTGTACAGTCTATAGCAGTGTAACTCTCTGTACAGTCTATAGCAGTTTAACTCTGTACAGTCTATAGCAGTGTAACTCTCTGTACAGTCTATAGCAGTTTAACTCTCTGTACAGTCTATAGCAGTGTAACTCTCTGATCAGTCTATAGCAGTTTAACTCTCTGATCAGTCTATAACTCTCTGTACAGTCTATAGCAGTGTAACTCTCTGTACAGTCTATAGCAGTTTAACTCTCTGTACAGTCTATAGCAGTTTAACTCTCTGTACAGTCTATAGCAGTTTAACTCTCTGTACAGTCTATAGCAGTGTAACTCTCTGTACAGTTTATAGCAGTTTAACTCTCTGTACAGTCTATAGCAGTTTAACTCTGTACAGTCTATAGCAGTGTAACTCTCTGTACAGTCTATAGCAGTTTAACTCCCTGTACAGTCTATAGCAGTTTAACTCTCAGATCAGTCTATAGCAGTTTAACTCTCTGTACAGTCTATAGCAGTTTAACTCTCTGTACAGTCTATAGCAGTTTAACTCTCTGTACAGTCTATAGCAGTGTAACTCTCTGATCAGTCTATAGCAGTTTAACTCTCTGTACAGTCTATAGCAGTGTAACTCTCTGTACAGTCTATAGCAGTTTAACTCTCTGATCAGTCTATAGCAGTTTAACTCTCTGTACAGTCTATAGTTTAACTCTCTGTACAGTCTATAGCAGTTTAACTCTCTGTACAGTCTATAGCAGTTTAACTCTCTGATCAGTCTATAGCAGTGTAACTCTCTGATCAGTTTTATAGCAGATTAACTCTCTGTACAGTCTATAGTTTAACTCTCTGTACAGTCTATAGCAGTGTAACTCTCTGTACAGTCTATAGCAGTTTAACTCTCTGATCAGTCTATAGCAGTGTAACTCTCTGTACAGTCTATAGCAGTTTAACTCTCTGTACAGTCTATAGCAGTTTAACTCTCTGTACAGTCTATAGCAGTTTAACTCTCTGTACAGTCTATAGCAGTTTAACTCTCTGTACAGTCTATAGCAGTTTAACTCTCTGATCAGTCTATAGCAGTTTAACTCTCTGTACAGTCTATAGTTTAACTCTCTGTACAGTCTATAGCAGTTTAACTCTCTGTACAGTCTATAGTTTAACTCTCTGTACAGTCTATAGCAGTTTAACTCTCTGATCAGTCTATAGCAGTTTAACTCTGTACAGTCTATAGCAGTGTAACTCTCTGTACAGTCTATAGTCTAACTCTCTGTACAGTCTATAGCAGTTTAACTCTCTGTACAGTCTATAGCAGTTTAACTCTCTGATCAGTCTATAGCAGTTTAACTCTCTGTACAGTCTATAGCAGTTTAACTCTCTGTACAGTCTATAGCAGTTTAACTCTCTGTACAGTCTATAGCAGTGTAACTCTCTGTACAGTCTATAGCAGTTTAACTCTCTGTACAGTCTATAGCAGTTTAACTCTCTGTACAGTCTATAGCAGTTTAACTCTCTGTACAGTCTATAGCAGTTTAACTCTCTGATCAGTCTATAGCAGTTTAACTCTCTGTACAGTCTATAGCAGTTTAACTCTCTGTACAGTCTATAGCAGTGTAACTCTCTGTACAGTCTATAGCAGTTTAACTCTCTGATCAGTCTATAGCAGTTTAACTCTCTGTACAGTCTATAGCAGTGTAACTCTCTGATCAGTCTATAGCAGTTTAACTCTCTGTACAGTCTATAGCAGTGTAACTCTCTGTACAGTCTATAGCAGTTTAACTCTCTGATCAGTCTATAGCAGTTTAACTCTCTGTACAGTCTATAGTTTAACTCTCTGTACAGTCTATAGCAGTGTAACTCTCTGTACAGTCTATAGCAGTTTAACTCTCTGATCAGTCTATAGCAGTGTAACTCTCTGTACAGTCTATAGCAGTTTAACTCTCTGTACAGTCTATAGCAGTTTAACTCTCTGTACAGTCTATAGCAGTTTAACTCTCTGTACAGTCTATAGCAGTTTAACTCTCTGATCAGTCTATAGCAGTTTAACTCTCTGTACAGTCTATAGCAGTGTAACTCTCTGTACAGTCTATAGTCTAACTCTCTGTACAGTCTATAGCAGTTTAACTCTCTGTACAGTCTATAGCAGTTTAACTCTCTGATCAGTCTATAGCAGTTTAACTGTCTGTACAGTCTATAGCAGTTTAAATCTCTGTACAGTCTATAGCAGTTTAACTCTCTGTACAGTCTATAGCAGTGTAACTCTCTGTACAGTCTATAGCAGTTTAACTCTCTGTACAGTCTATAGCAGTTTAACTCTCTGTACAGTCTATAGCAGTTTAACTCTCTGTACAGTCTATAGCAGTTTAACTCTCTGTACAGTCTATAGCAGTTTAACTCTCTGTACAGTCTATAGCAGTGTAACTCTCTGTACAGTCTATAGCAGTTTAACTCTCTGTACAGTCTATAGCAGTGTAACTCTCTGTTCAGTCTATAGCAGTTTAACTCTCTGTACAGTCTATAGCAGTGTAACTCTCTGTACAGTCTATAGCAGTTTAACTCTGTACAGTCTATAGCAGTGTAACTCTCTGTACAGTCTATAGCAGTTTAACTCTCTGTACAGTCTATAGCAGTGTAACTCTCTGATCAGTCTATAGCAGTTTAACTCTCTGATCAGTCTATAACTCTCTGTACAGTCTATAGCAGTGTAACTCTCTGTACAGTCTATAGCAGTTTAACTCTCTGTACAGTCTATAGCAGTTTAACTCACTGTACAGTCTATAGCAGTTTAACTCTCTGTACAGTCTATAGCAGTGTAACTCTCTGTACAGTTTATAGCAGTTTAACTCTCTGTACAGTCTATAGCAGTTTAACTCTGTACAGTCTATAGCAGTGTAACTCTCTGTACAGTCTATAGCAGTTTAACTCTCTGTACAGTCTATAGCAGTGTAACTCTCTGATCAGTCTATAGCAGTTTAACTCTCTGTACAGTCTATAGCAGTGTAACTCTCTGTACAGTCTATAGCAGTTTAAATCTGTACAGTCTATAGCAGTGTAACTCTCTGTACAGTCTATAGCAGTTAAACTCTCTGTACAGTCTATAGCAGTGTAACTCTCTGATCAGTCTATAGCAGTTTAACTCTCTGATCAGTCTATAACTCTCTGTACAGTCTATAGCAGTGTAACTCTCTGTACAGTCTATAGCAGTTTAACTCTCTGTACAGTCTATAGCAGTTTAACTCTCTGTACAGTCTATAGCAGTTTAACTCTCTGTACAGTCTATAGCAGTGTAACTCTCTGTACAATCTATAGCAGTTTAACTCTGTACAGTCTATAGCAGTGTAACTCTGTACAGTCTATAGCAGTTTAACTCTCTGTACAGTCTATAGCAGTGTAACTCTCTGATCAGTCTATAGCAGTTTAACTCTCTGATCAGTCTATAATTCTCTGTACAGTCTATAGCAGTGTAACTCTCTGTACAGTCTATAGCAGTTTAACTCTCTGTACAGTCTATAGCAGTTTAACTCTCTGTACAGTCTATAGCAGTTTAACTCTCTGTACAGTCTATAGCAGTGTAACTCTCTGTACAGTTTATAGCAGTTTAACTCTCTGTACAGTCTATAGCAGTTTAACTCTGTACAGTCTATAGTTTAACTCTCTGTACAGTCCATAGCAGATTAACTCTCTGTACAGTCTATAGCAGTTTAACTCTCTGTACAGTCTATAGCAGTTTAAGTCTCTGATCAGTCTATAGCAGTTTAACTCTCTGTACAGTCTATAGCAGTTTAACTCTCTGTACAGTCTATAGCAGTTTAACTCTTTGTACAGTCTATAGCAGTTTAACTCTCTGTACAGTCTATAGCAGTTTAACTCTCTGATCAATCTGTAGCAGTGTAACTCTCTGTACAGTCTATAGCAGTTTAACTCTCTGATCAGTCTATAGCAGTTTAACTCTGTACAGTCTATAGCAGTTTAACTCTCTGATCAGTCTATAGCAGTTTAACTCTGATCAGTCTATAGCAGTTTAACTCTGATCAGTCTATAGCAGTTTAACTCTGATCAGTCTATAGCAGTTTAACTCTGATCAGTCTATAGTGTAACTCTCTGATCAGTCTATAGCAGTTTAACTCTGATCAGTCTATAGCAGTGTAACTCTCTGATCAGTCTATAGCAGTTTAACTCTGATCAGTCTATAGCAGTTTAACTCTGATCAGTCTATAGCAGTTTAACTCTGATCAGTCTATATTGTAACTCTCTGATCAGTCTATAGCAGTTTAACTCTCTGTACAGTCTATAGCAGTTTAACTCTCTGATCAGTCTATAGCAGTTTAACTCTCTGATCAGTCTATAGCAGTTTAACTCTCTGATCAGTCTGTAGCAGTGTAACTCTCTGATCAGTCTATAGCAGTGTAACTCTCTGATCAGTCTATAGCAGTTTAACTCTCTGTACAGTCTATAGCAGTTTAACTCTCTGATCAGTCTATAGCAGTTTAACTCTCTGTACAGTCTATAGCAGTGTAACTCTCTGTACAGTCTATAGCAGTTTAACTCTCTGTACAGTCTATAGCAGTGTAACTCTCTGTACAGTCTATAGCAGTTTAACTCTCTGATCAGTCTATAGCAGTTTAACTCTCTGTACAGTCTATAGTTTAACTCTCTGTACAGTCTATAGCAGTTTAACTCTCTGTACAGTCTATAGCAGTGTAACTCTCTGTACAGTCTATAGCAGTTTAACTCTCTGTACAGTCTATAGCAGTTTAACTCTCTGTACAGTCTATAGCAGTTTAACTCTCTGTACAGTCTATAGCAGTTTAACTCTCTGTACAGTCTATAGCAGTTTAACTCTCTGATCAGTCTATAGCAGTTTAACTCTCTGTACAGTCTATAGTTTAACTCTCTGTACAGTCTATAGCAGTTTAACTCTCTGTACAGTCTATAGTTTAACTCTCTGTACAGTCTATAGCAGTTTAACTCTCTGATCAGTCTATAGCAGTTTAACTCTGTACAGTCTATAGCAGTGTAACTCTCTGTACAGTCTATAGTCTAACTCTCTGTACAGTCTATAGCAGTTTAACTCTCTGTACAGTCTATAGCAGTTTAACTCTCTGATCAGTCTATAGCAGTTTAACTCTCTGTACAGTCTATAGCAGTTTAACTCTCTGTACAGTCTATAGCAGTTTAACTCTCTGTACAGTCTATAGCAGTGTAACTCTCTGATCAGTCTATAGCAGTTTAACTCTCTGATCAGAGCAGTTTTCTCACTTGAAGGTGTCTCCTCTCCAGGTTATTTGATTTGTTTGGTGGACCAGACTATTGATGTGAGGATGGGGATTTTTCCAGATGCTTAACACACGGCATAGTGAATTATTGAGGTTCATTGAGCTTCTGCATTCCTTGCTATTGTGGTGTTTTTAGCCTCCCCTCATAGCCTGGTTCCTCTCTAGGTTTCTTCCTAGGTTCCTGCCTTTCTAGGGAGTTTTTCCTAGCCACCGTGCTTCTACACCTGCATTACTTGCTGTTTGGGGTTTTAGGCTGGGTTTCTGTACAGCAGCACTTTGTGACATCAGCTGATGTAAGAAGGGCTATATAAAAACATTTGATTTGATTTGATGTGTGAGACATGATGACATACGGGTCCAGACTTGCAGCGGTCCAGCAGAGTGACTTGTGGACGGTGACTCGTCCGGTCCGATCCCACTCTGACTTAGAACGTCCACCGTGTACATCTGACCAGGGAGCAGAGAACTGAAGAGGAGAAACACACACACACACACACACACACACACACACACACACACACACACACACACACACACACACACACACACACACACACACACACACACACACACACACACACACACACACACACACACACACACACACACCTATCCCAGTCATGTAAAAAAATAACCCCAGAAAAGCTTGTTCTATTCTACTGTGGTCTGTGGAGGTTCATCAGCGTTGGAACTAAAAACATGGCTGGAGGAAAAAGATAATGCAATGCATCTCTGACAACAGGTATACACTGCCACCAAGTGGTCAAAATCGGCATTGCAGTCTGTGGCCTTCAGGACATACTGATGGTGGTTGAGCAGAAGAATACCCATTTACTGTCCAGCTGTTTTTCCACGGGGGGAGTCCTGGGTTCCATACCTGAATGCGTACTCCGTGGTGCTGGCATTGACCAGGGCGGTGCGAGCTCCGCTGCCGTCTGAGGGGATCAGGGAGAGACGCACTTGGCTGACAGCTGCGTGATGAGCAGCCTGCACCAGCCACCGCAGCCAAACCTGGGAGGAAGACACGTTGACAATCTGCAGCTGATCCACCCGCCGCGGCCCTGAGAGAGAGAGAGAGAGAGAGAGAGAGAGAGAGAGAGAGAGAGAGGGGGAGAGAGAGAGAGAGAGAGAGAGAGAGAGAGAGAGAGAGGGGGAGAGAGAGAGAGAGAGAGAGAGAGAGAGAGAGAGAGAGAGAGAGAGAGAGACGCACAGGGGTCAATTAACAAACGCACGCAGTCACACAGACGCACATATACACACACACACACACACACGTCCATTGTAACACACACACGTCAATTGTAACACACCACACACACACACACACACACGTCAATTGTAACACACACACATACGTCAATTGTAACACACACACACACGTCAATTGTAACACACACACACACACACACACACACACACACACACACACATACACATCAATTGTAACACACACACACACACACACACACACACACACACACACACACACACACTTTGGTAAGTCACACAGATATCAAATAGCACACACAGAGCCTGTTTACACAGGCAGCCCAATTCTGATATTATTTCCACTAACTGGTCTTTTGACCGATCAGATCAACGCTGAATGAGATCTGATGTGGTCAAAAGAACAATTAGTGGAAACCAAAAATATCAGAATTGGGCAGCTTGTGTAAACAGCCTTATTCTTCTACACACGTAAGAAATGACATCCTCTGAAACGTGCAGTGTGTCACTCACGGGTGCGAATGAGCGCGATGGCTGGCTGGCTGATATCGTTGCTGTTGGCGTTTCGTTTCACAGAGAAGGTAGAGATGTTGTACAGCAGGCCAGGCACCAGACCCTGCAGCTGATAGGTGGACTGCCTCTTATCCAGGAAGTCAGTCTTCCTGGTCCCGCTGCCACGGCCCGGGAGACCCAGTGGGGCGTAGGTCACAGCGAAGCCACTGAACTATAGATGTTGAATGTTACAGGCTCTGTCTCAAATGGCACCCTATTCCCTATATAGTGCACTACTTTAGACCAGAGCCCTATTCCCTATATAGTGCACTACTTTAGACCAGAGCCCTATTCCCTATATAGTGCACTACTATAGACCAGAGCCCTATTCTCTATATATAGTGCACTACTTTAGACCAGAGCCCTATGGCACCCTATTCCCTATATAGTGCACTACTTTAGACCAGAGCCCTATTCTCTATATAGTGCACTACTTTAGACCAGAGCCCCTGTTCCCTATATAGTGCACTACTTTAGACCAGAGCCCTATTCCTTATATAGTGCCCTACTTTAGACCAGATCCATATTCCCTATATAGTGCACTACTTTAGACCAGAGCCCTATTCCCTATATAGTGCCCTACTTTAGACCAGATCCATATTCCCTATATAGTGCACTACTTTAGACCAGAGCCCTATTCCCTATATAGTGCACTACTTTAGACCAGAGCCCTATTCCCTATATAGTGCACTACTTTAGACCAGAGCCCTATTCCCTATATAGTGCACTACTTTAGACCAGAGACCCTATTCCCTATATAGTGCACTACTTTCGACCAGAACCCTATGGAACCCTATTCCCTATATATAGTGCACTACTTTAGTCAGGGGCAGAACGACAGATTTGTACCTTGTCAGCTCTGGGATTCGAACTTGCAGCCTTTCGGTTAGTAACTCTAACCACTAGACTTCCCTGCCGCCCTGATATGAATGTGGTTTCTGATGCTATGAATTAACTGTACTATTTGAATCATCTATGTGTTAAATTGTCGAACTGTCCTTTTATGGCCAGGTATTTTGACCTCAATTGGACTTCCTGGTTAAATAAAAAGGATAATTGAAATAAAACTGACCAGGTTCTGAGAGGAAGGGTCCGGCAGGTCCCAGCGTAACTCCACCTCCTCCTCCTCTACCCGTAATACATGCAGACCAGAGGGAGGCAACAGGTCTGGGAACAGTGTTTAGGAAGAGCCTGTTATTAACACCACAACTTACTGTAGCTCAGCCCAAAAAAAGGTATAAAACATGGTACTTGGTGTATAGGAAATTCAATTAGTAATTGATTGATTCATCGATAGATTCATTAGATTCAAAGTTAAATTGATAGATAGCGAATAGAATTGAATGTGATTCAGACTCACCTCTCTCACAGTCCTTTCCTGTGTGTCCCACTCGACAAGTACAGCTGTAGTTCTCTCTTCTGATACTGTGGCAGAGACCTCTGTTCCCACAAGGTTGCAGTACACAGGGATTCTCCACTAGGGGGAGACAGAGACCAGCTTTCACTATGATGTGGCTCTTGTTCTGTTCATCACAACAGACTGATGTGTCGTCCCGGATCTTCATTCCTTTCTCCCGAAATGTGCGCTCGTTCACTCCCACCTCATGCATTTAAAAAGCTCTTGGATTGGCTGGCCCGTGAGTTTCCATCATATTTCTCACAACCAGTCCATTCCTTTTTAAATCCACGACGTCTTTCGCGGAGGAGTGCACACTTCTGGGGGAAAGGTGTAGAAACAGGATACGGTTCAATTCTACTCACACGACTGGCAACGGTCCCCAAAGAACCCTTCATTACAGATGCACAGGTGGTTCCACCTGTAGCCACGACACACACCGCCGTTCAGACAGGGGCTGGACTCACACCTGTCCTGCTCTGGGAGACACAAAGCCACACAGAGAACCAGTCAGACTGGGTTCCTATGGTTACAGCTCACCTATACGTAAGGCTTCGAACGGCCATGTTGACGACACAAAAAAAAAAAAAGTAGGGTTTAAATTGAAGGGTTTTTGTGAATGCTGATCCCAGATCAGATCTCAGGGCTTTAGATCATAATGGATAGGTCGACACGGACATGAGGGGGCACCTGATCCCAGATCAAGCACTGCCCTTCTGAGACGCGAGATACAAATAGCCCCCCCAGAGGAAGTGAGTGAATGTTGCCTGTACCTATTTCACAGTCTGGTCCCGTGAAACCCTGTTGGCAGTGGCAGTAGTAGGATCCAGCCTGATCTTCACATGTTCCTCCGTGCTTACAGGGCTCCGACAGACACTCATCCACATCTGGGAAGGGCATTCACACACACACACAGACACACACACACACACACACACACACACACACACACACACACACACACACACACAACACACACACACACACACACACACACACACACACACACACACACACACACACACACACAGATTGCATCATATCAATGGGTTAATGGCATAGGTCTACAGTAAACACAAAGTGTGAGAGGTGTAGAATATCTGTAGTATAGGTGTAGTATAGGTGTAGTATAGTTGTAGTAGAGGTGTAGTAGAGGTGTAGTAGAGGTGTAGTATATTTGTAGTAGAGGTGTAGTATAGTTGTAGTATATTTGTAGTAGAGGTGTAGTAGAGGTGTAGTAGAGGTGTAGTAGAGATGTAGTATAGGTGTAGTAGAGGTGTAGTATATTTGTAGTAGAGGTGTAGTATAGTTGTAGTATATTTATAGTAAAGGTGTAGTAGAGGTGTAGTATATTTATAGTAAAGGTGTAGTAGAGGTGTAGTAGAGGTGTAGTAGAGATGTAGTATATTTGTAGTAGAGGTGTAGTATAGTTGTAGTATATTTATAGTAAAGGTGTAGTAGAGGTGTAGTAGAGGTGTAGTATAGGTGTAGTATAGTTGTATAAGTAGAGGTGTAGTATAGTTGTATAAGTAGAGGTGTAGTAGAGGTGTAGTATAGGTGTAGTAGAGGTGTAGTATATTTGTATAAGTAGAGGTGTAGTATAGGTGTAGTAGAGGTGTAGTAGAGGTGTAGTAGAGGTGTAGTATAGGTGTAGTATAGTTGTATAAGTAGAGGTGTAGTATAGTTGTATAAGTAGAGGTGTAGTAGAGGTGTAGTAGAGGTGTAGTAGAGGTGTAGTATAGGTGTAGTAGAGGTGTAGTATATTTGTATAAGTAGAGGTGTAGTATAGGTGTAGTAGAGGTGTAGTAGAGGTGTAGTAGAGGTGTAGTATAGGTGTAGTATAGGTGTAGTAGAGGTGTATTAGAGGTGTAGTATAGGTGTAGTATAGGTGTAGTAGAGGTGTATTAGAGGTGTAGTAGAGGTGTAGTATAGGTGTAGTAGAGGTGTAGTAGAGGTGTAGTATAGTTGTATAAGTAGAGGTGTAGTAGAGGTGTAGTAGAGATGTAGTATAGGTGTAGTAGAGGTGTAGTAGAGGTGTAGTATAGTTGTATAAGTAGAGGTGTAGTATAGGTGTAGTAGAGGTGTAGTAGAGGTGTAGTAGAGGTGTATTAGAGGTGTAGTAGAGGTGAAGTAGAGGTGTAGTAGAGGTGTAGTAGAGGCGTATAAGTAGAGGTGTAGTAGAGGTGTAGTAGAGGTGTAGTAGAGGTGTAGTAGAGGTGTAGTGTAGGTGTAGTAGAGGTGTAGTGTAGGTGTAGTAGAGGTGTAGTGTAGGTGTAGTATAGGTGTAGTAGAGGTGTAGTAGAGGTGTAGTAGAAGTGTAGTAGAGGTGTAGTCTACCTGTCTGGCAGTGGTTTCCACTGAAGCCTTGGTCACATGCACACTGGTAGGTCGCCACCCTGTCCCTACATGTCCCTCCATTCAGACAAGGCTGGGACAAACACTCGTTGATCTCTGGGACAAGTAAACAAACAATCAAACATTTGAGTACAGTGAACCAAACACGCCAATATAGACCTGTAGTTTTAACTCAGCATCTGTTTTCTGTTTCTCTACCTACCAACACAGTGTTGATTTTTTATCACAGGTAAGATAAAATGTCCTAATTAATCTCTATCTTTCCCTGACAATGTAATATCTGTTCCCGTCTAGCTCTCTGCTGGGAACACTAAGTAAATGACTGACTGTGTGTTACTGGATACAGACCCTGGCAGACAGGGGGTTGGCTCCAGGCCCCCTGAACCCCACAGATGCTCTGGGTGGCCCTGGGCATGGGGGTGAATCCTGGGTGGCAGACGTACAGAGCCATGGAGCCTGGCGACGTAGAGGAGAACTGGAGCTCTGCGTGCTTCACCTGCAAGGGGGGACCACAGTCCAGGTCTGGAAGACAGAGAGAGACAACAACACAGCTAGATGGTAACACAGTCCAGGTCTGGAAGACAGAGAGAGACAACAACACAGCTAGATGGTTACACAGTCCAGGTCTGGAAGACAGAGAGAGAACACACAGCTAGATGGTAACACAGTCCAGGTCTGGAAGACAGAGAGAGACAACAACACAGCTAGATGGTAACACAGTCCAGGAACACAGAGAGAGACAACAACACAGCTAGATGGTAACACAGTCCAGGTCTGGAAGACAGAGAGAGACAACAACACAGCTAGATGGTTACACAGTCCAGGTCTGGAAGACAGAGAGAGACAACAACACAGCTAGATGGTAACACAGTCCAGGAACACAGAGAGAGACAACAACACAGCTAGATGGTAACAGAATGAAACAGTGGCAAGGTCAACCAATCACCGATTGAGACCTAAATAAGAGGACGATCTACCCTCCACTATAATGACAGCGTCATGGTAACAGAGATGTGATCTACCCTCCATTATAATGACAGCGTCATGGTAACAGAGATGTGATCTACCCTCCACTATAATGACAGTGTCATGGTAACAGGGATGTGAACTACCCTCCACTATAATGACAGCGTCATGGTAACAGAGATGTGACCTACCCTCCACTATAATGACAGCGTCATGGTAACAGAGATGTGACCTACCCTCCACTATAATGACAGCGTCATGGTAACAGAGATGTGACCTACCCTCCACTATAATGACAGCGTCATGGTAACAGAGATGTGACCTACCCTCCACTATAATGACAGCGTCATGGTAACAGAGATGTGACCTACCCTCCACTATAATGACAGCGTCATGGTAACAGAGATGTGACCTACCCTCCACTATAATGACAGCGTCATGGTAACAGAGATGTGATCTACCCTCCACTATAATGACAGCGTCATGGTAACAGAGATGTGACCTACCCTCCACTATAATGACAGCGTCATGGTAACAGAGATGTGACCTACCCTCCACTATAATGACAGCGTCATGGTAACAGAGATGTGACCTACCCTCCACTATAATGACAGCGTCATGGTAACAGAGATGTGACCTACCCTCCACTATAATGACAGCGTCATGGTAACAGAGATGTGATCTACCCTCCACTATAATGACAGCGTCATGGTAACAGAGATGTCACCTACCCTCCACTATAATGACAGCGTCATGGTAACAGAGATGTGACCTACCCTCCATTATAATGACAGCGTCATGGTAACAGAGATGTGACCTACCCTCCACTATAATGACAGCGTCATGGTAACAGAGATGTGATCTACCCTCCATTATAATGACAGCGTCATGGTAACAGAGATGTGACCTACCCTCCACTATAATGACAGCGTCATGGTAACAGGGATGTGAACTACCCTCCACTATAATGACAGCGTCATGGTAACAGGGATGTGAACTACCCTCCACTATAATGACAGCGTCATGGTAACAGAGATGTGACCTACCCTCCACTATAATGACAGCGTCATGGTAACAGAGATGTGATCTACCCTCCATTATAATGACAGCGTCATGGTAACAGAGATGTGACCTACCCTCCACTATAATGACAGCGTCATGGTAACAGAGATGTGACCTACCCTCCACTATAATGACAGCGTCATGGTAACAGAGATGTGATCTACCCTCCATTATAATGACAGCGTCATGGTAACAGAGATGTGACCTACCCTCCACTATAATGACAGCGTCATGGTAACAGAGATGTGACCTACCCTCCACTATAATGACAGCGTCATGGTAACAGAGATGTGATCTACCCTCCATTATAATGACAGCGTCATGGTAACAGAGATGTGACCTACCCTCCACTATAATGACAGCGTCATGGTAACAGGGATGTGAACTACCCTCCACTATAATGACAGCGTCATGGTAACAGGGATGTGAACTACCCTCCACTATAATGACAGCGTCATGGTAACAGGGATGTGACCTACCCTCCACTATAATGACAGCGTCATGGTAACAGGGATGTGACCTACCCTCCACTATAATGACAGCGTCATGGTAACAGAGATGTGACCTACCCTCCATTATAATGACAGCGTCATGGTAACAGAGATGTGACCTACCCTCCACTATAATGACAGCGTCATGGTAACAGAGATGTGATCTACCCTCCACTATAATGACAGCGTCATGGTAACAGAGATGTGACCTACCCTCCACTATAATGACAGCGTCATGGTAACAGAGATGTGATCTACCCTCCATTATAATGACAGCGTCATGGTAACAGAGATGTGACCTACCCTCCACTATAATGACAGCGTCATGGTAACAGGGATGTGAACTACCCTCCACTATAATGACAGCGTCATGGTAACAGAGATGTGACCTACCCTCCACTATAATGACAGCGTCATGGTAACAGGGATGTGAACTACCCTCCACTATAATGACAGCGTCATGGTAACAGAGATGTGACCTACCCTCCACTATAATGACAGCGTCATGGTAACAGAGATGTGACCTACCCTCCACTATAATGACAGCGTCATGGTAACAGGGATGTGACCTACCCTCCACTATAATGACAGCGTCATGGTAACAGAGATGTGACCTACCCTCCACTATAATGACAGCGTCATGGTAACAGAGCTGTGCATTGTTCTGTCCAGATTTATCCGTTTCCTGTCCCCCCCCCCCCCCCCAGTCATCAGTCATCAGTGTTTTACAAGTCTTCCTCGACATTACAGATGTAGTCTATGTGACTTTGGCAACGCTGAGGTGATGTTATTATGATAGACGGCTGTTTAAATATCAGCTTGAGGGAGGATCCCTTCTTTCAGCAGAGAGAGAGATATCGTCATACACCCATCTCTCTCTTTCAGAGGGAGAACAACAAGTCGGCTACGTTAATATATAACCACATTTGGGCTCGTTAAACTCATAGCATGTTCATCGTTTCTACTGCGGTCTGATAGTCTGTCCCCTCTCGAGATCTCTTCCTTCTCCAGGAAGCTTTTTCCTTCTGAATAGGATTGTTCTTTAGGCTCTAGGCCGGGTTAATGTAAAAAGCACTTTGTGACTTTTCTATAAAAAAAAAAAAGGACTTTATTAACACATCTGTTTGATTGATTGATTGATTGATTGATTGATTGCGCTGACCTGCTGTGGCGTGTGGTGACCCCCTGATGATGTCACAGTGTCTCCCGCTGAAATCTCCGGAACATTCACACTTGTACTTCCCGATGTAGTGGAAACATGTTCCTCCATTCAGACAGGGGCTGGAAGAGCACGGGTCTGGTCTCCCTGGACACCCCCCCGGACACACACACACACACACACACACACACACACACACACACACACACACACACACACACACACACACACACACACACACACACACACACACACACACACACACCCTGAATTCCAGTAAACCATGATGTGTGTGTGTTTTCGTGTGAGTGGAGTGTGTACATGAGTGTGTGTGTGTGTGTTTTGAAGTTGCTTCATCTAATTAAACATAAATAGGGCTTCATCAAAAGAAAGTGATTGTAAGTTGTCCCAAACCAGCTGTGGCTTCGTACTGTACAGGAGATGACTGCAATAGTTGACTAGCCTCCAGAAATACTGTAGCATTACAGCCATGTGGGACACAGTACAACACAAAAAAAAGAGAGAAGAAGAAAAACAAGATGGACAGAGCCACATGGCCTTGAACTGCCATTTACTTTCCTGTGTTTTTATGACCCTCCGTCTCAGATCAGACCTACTAAAAACATGAATATGAACAAATTCTACAGTAACCAGTAACACTGTAGGTGTGTGTGTATGTGTGCGTGATTGTTTGTATGTACGCGCGCTCGCGCGCGAGAGAGAGAGAGAGAAAGTGAGAGAGAGCCAGAGTGAGAGAGAGAGAGAGAGAGAGAGAAGAGAAAGTGAGAGAGAGAGAGAGAGAGAGAGAAGAGAAAGGGAGAGGGAGAGAGAGAGAGAGAGAGAGAGAGAGAAGAGAAGAGAAAGTGAGAGAGAGAGAGAAGAGAAAGTGAGACAGAGAGAGAGAAGAGAAGAGAAAGTGAGAGAGAGAGAGAAGAGAAAGTGAGACAGAGAGAGAGAGAAGAGAAAGTGACAGAGAGAGAGAGAGAGAGAGAGAGAGAGAGAGAGAAAAGAAAGTGAGAGTGAGAGAAAGAGAGAGAAGAGAAAGAGTGAGAGAGAGAGAAGAGAAAGTGAGAGAGAGAGAGAGAGAGAGAGAGAAGGAGATAGAAGAGAAAGAGTGAGCGAGGGAGGGAGAGAGAACTCACCCACTTCACAGTGTTTTCCAGTGAACCTGTATGGACAGACACACAGGTAACTCCCTGCCTCCTCTTTACAGGAGCCTCCATTACGGCACAGGCCAGAGGCACAGGTATTGAGTCTGACTGGGGTAGGAGAGAACATATTCACATCCATCAATCAGTGTTGAGGGGAATTAATGCAGTACACTCTTAGAAATAAAGGTGCTATCTAGAACCAAAAAGGGTTCTTCGGCTGGCCCCATCGGAGAACCCTTTGAAGAACCCTGTTTGGTTCCAGTTAGGGGTCCAAAAGGGACCCCCACCCAGGCAAACAGGCTAAATGTTTCCCAGGGTAGTGGGGTAAATGTTTCCCAGGGTAATGAGGTAATTGTTTCCCAGGGTAATGAGGTAAATGTTTCCCAGGGAAATGAGGTAAATGTTTCCCATGGTAATGGGGTAAATGTTTCCCAGGGTAATGGGGTAAATGTTTCCCAGGGTAATGAGGTAAATGTTTCCCAGGGAAATGAGCTAAATGTTTCCCAGGGTAATGAGGTAAATGTTTCCCAGGGTAATGAGGTAAATGTTTCCCAGGGAAATTAGGTAAATGTTTCCCATGGTAATGGGTTAAATGTTTCCCAGGGTAATGAGGTAAATGTTACCCTGGGTAATGGGGTAAATGTTTCCCAGGGTAATGGGGTAAATGTTTCCCAGGGTAATGAGGTAAATGTTTCTAAGGGTAATGGGGTAAATGTTTCCTAGGGTAATGGGGTAAATGTTTCCCAGGGTAATGGGGTAAATGTTTCCCAGGGTAATGGGGTAAATGTTTCCCAGGGTAATGAGGTAAATGTTTCCCAGGGTAATGGGGTAAATGTTTCCCAGGGTAATGAGGTAAATGTTACCCTGGGTAATGGGGTAAATGTTTCCCAGGGTAATGAGGTAAATGTTTCCCAGGGAAATTAGGTAAATGTTTCCCATGGTAATGGGTTAAATGTTTCCCAGGGTAATGAGGTAAATGTTACCCTGGGTAATGGGGTAAATGTTTCCCATGGTAATGGGGTAAATGTTTCCCAGGGTAATGGGGTAAATGTTTCCCAGGGTAATGAGGTAAATGTTTCCCAGGGAAATGAGGTAAATGTTTCCCATGGTAATGGGGTAAATGTTTCCCAGGGTAATGGGGTAAATGTTTCCCAGGGTAATGAGGTAAATGTTTCCCAGGGAAATGAGCTAAATGTTTCCCAGGGTAATGAGGTAAATGTTTCCCAGGGTAATGGGGTAAATGTTTCCCAGGGTAATGGGGTAAATGTTTCCCAGGGTAATGGGGTAAATGTTTCCTGGGGTAATGGGGTAAATGTTTCCCAGGGTAATGAGGTAAATGTTTCCCAGGGTAATGGGGTAAATGTTCCCAGGGTAATGAGGTAAATGTTACCCTGGGTAATGGGGTAAATGTTTCCCAGGGTAATGAGGTAAATGTTTCCCAGGGAAATTAGGTAAATGTTTCCCATGGTAATGGGTTAAATGTTTCCCAGGGTAATGAGGTAAATGTTACCCTGGGTAATGGGGTAAATGTTTCCCATGGTAATGGGGTAAATGTTTCCCAGGGTAATGGGGTAAATGTTTCCCAGGGTAATGAGGTAAATGTTTCCCAGGGAAATGAGGTAAATGTTTCCCATGGTAATGGGGTAAATGTTTCCCAGGGTAATGGGGTAAATGTTTCCCAGGGTAATGAGGTAAATGTTTCCCAGGGAAATGAGCTAAATGTTTCCCAGGGTAATGAGGTAAATGTTTCCCAGGGTAATGAGGTAAATGTTTCCCAGGGAAATTAGGTAAATGTTTCCCAGGGTAATGGGGTAAATGTTTCCCAGGGTAATGGGGTAAATGTTTCCCAGGGTAATGGGGTAAATGTTTCCCAGGGTAATGGGGTAAATGTTTCCCAGGGTAATGGGGTAAATGTTTCCCAGGGTAATGAGGTAAATGTTTCCCAGGGTAATGGGGTAAATGTTTCCCAGGGTAATGGGGTAAATGTTTCCCAGGGTAATGAGGTAAATGTTTCCCAGGGTAATGGGGTAAATGTTTCCCAGGGTACTACCTTTCTCACAGTGCTTCCCTCTGTATCCATGCTTGCACTCGCAGGTGTAGCCTCCATCTCTCTCATAGCAGTGACCTCCGTTCAGACACGGAGACGAATCACAGACCGATCGAGGCTGTACTGGAAAACACACACACCGACTTGACCGCATTCCATCACAACACACACCGACTTGACCGCATTCCATCACAACACACACCGACTTGACCGCATTCCATCACAACACACAACGACTTGACCGCATTCCATCACAACACACACCGACTTGACCGCATTCCATCACAACACACACCGACTTGACCGCATTCCATCACAACACACACCGACTTGACCGCATTCCATCACAACACACAACGACTTGACCGCATTCCATCACAACACACAACGACTTGACCGCAGTCCATCACAACACACACACACACACACACACACACACACACACACACACACACACACACACACACACACACACACACACACACACACACACACACACACACACACACCAGAGGGAGGTAAAACCTCCTAACTTTAATGTGATTGTGTGGGTACGGTTCAGTCATCAGAAACACATTGATGATTTGCCACTTCATGGCAGGCAGGGCTGAAACATTATCTCCACAATTAGTCAACTCCAGAATAAATCCTATTTCAATTTATCTTTCCCAAACAGTGAATGTGACTCTCACACACACACACCGCGAGCCACCCGCCTCGACACGAGAGACTGGCCTGGCATAGAGTTTGTTTATCACTATAGTAACCAGGCTCTGGTGTACAGCAACACTATAGAACAGAGTCAGAGGGGCCTGTTCCTTGGGACCACATGGTAGGAGAGAAGAAGGAGGAGGAAGATCGGGAGGAAGAGGAGGCGGAGTAGGAAGAGGAGGAGGAGGAAGAGAAGGAGGAGGAAGATCAGGAGGAAGAGGAGGAGGAAGAGAAGGAGGAGGAAGAGGAGGAGGAGCAGAAGGAGGAAATGGAGGAGGAAGAGAAGGAGGAGAAGGAGGTGGAGGAGGACAAGGAGGAGAAGGAGGAGGTGGAGGAGGAAGAGGAGGAGGACGAGGAGGAGGTGGAGGAGGAGGACGAGAAGGAGGAGGTGGAGGAGCAGGAGAAGGAAGAGGAGGAGGTGAAGAAGAAGAAGAAGACAGTAGGCTCTTACCATAGGGAGGATAGAAGTCCCTGTGATCTAAGTCTGCCACACCTGTCTGACAGGTACACAGGTAGGTTCCTCCGTACTCCAGACAGGGTCCTCCGTCAGGACACGGCCTGCTGTTGCTGCATGGGGTCTGGGTCACCTCTGAGGAGGACAGGACGGTCAGAAAGAGAGAAACAGCATGTTAAACATGACAACACGAAGTGAAGGACAGTCACTATTCAAGCCTAATCTGACTATCTGAAAAGGCATATTTACCGCCTACTTACTCTGGTAATGGTACTGTGTGATGCTAACAAATTGTAAGTAAGGTACATTCCACAGCATGAGATTCACTAGGAGTGCCTCTGTCTGTTTCCAATTACAGTCTAGTGTTTAATATAATATATATGATACATACCAAACTGACAGTAGAGTCCAGTATATAATATGATATGTACCAAACTGACAGTAGAGTCCAGTATATAATATGATATGTACCAAACTGACAGTAGAGTCCAGAATATAATATGATATGTACCAGACTGACAGTAGAGTCCAGTATATAATATCATATGTACCAAACTGACAGTAAAGTCCAGTATATAATATGATATGTACCAAACTGACAGTAGAGTCCAGTATATAATATGATATGTACCATACTGACAGTAGAGTCCAGTATATGATATGTACCAGACTGACAGTAGAGTCCAGTATATAATATGATATGTACCAAACTGACAGTAGAGTCCAGTATATAATATGATATGTACCAAACTGACAGTAGAGTCCAGTATATAATATGATATGTACCAAACTGACAGTAGAGTCCAGTATATGATATGTACCAAACTGACAGTAGAGTCCAGTATATAATATGATATGTACCAAACTGACAGTAGAGTCCAGTATATAATATGATATGTACCAAACTGACAGTAAAGTCCAGTATATGATATGTACCAAACTGACAGTAGAGTCCAGTATATAATATGTACAAAACTGACAGTAGAGTCCAGTATATAATATGATATGTACCAAACTGACAGTAGAGTCCAGTATATAATATGATATGTACCAAACTGACAGTAGAGTCCAGTATATGATATGTACCAAACTGACAGTAGAGTCCAGTATATAATATGTAGCAAACTGACAGTAGAGTCCAGTATATAATATGATATGTACCAAACTGACAGTAGAGTCCAGTATATAATATGATATGTACCAAACTGACAGTAGAGTCCAGTATATAATATGATATGTACCAAACTGACAGTAGAGTCCAGTATATGATATGATACATACCGAACTGACAGTAGAGTCCAGTATATAATATGATATGTACCAAACTGACAGTAGAGTCCAGTATATGATATGTACCAAACTGACAGTAGAGTCCAGTATATAATATGATATGTACCAAACTGACAGTAGAGTCCAGTATATAATATGATATGTACCAAACTGACAGTAAAGTCCAGTATATGATATGTACCAAACTGACAGTAGAGTCCAGTATATAATATGTACAAAACTGACAGTAGAGTCCAGTATATAATATGATATGTACCAAACTGACAGTAGAGTCCAGTATATAATATGATATGTACCAAACTGACAGTAGAGTCCAGTATATGATATGTACCAAACTGACAGTAGAGTCCAGTATATAATATGATATGTACCAAACTGACAGTAGAGTCCAGTATATAATATGTACCAAACTGACAGTAGAGTCCAGTATATAATATGATATGTACCAAACTGACAGTAGAGTCCAGTATATAATATGATATGTACCAAACTGACAGTAGAGTCCAGTATATAATATGATATGTACCAAACTGACAGTAGAGTCCAGTATATGATATGATACATACCGAACTGACAGTAGAGTCCAGTATATAATATGATATGTACCAAACTGACAGTAGAGTCCAGTATATGATATGTACCAAACTGACAGTAGAGTCCAGTATATAATATGATATGTACCAAACGGACAGTAGAGTCCAGTATATAATATGATATGTACCAAACTGACAGTAGAGTCCAGTATATGATATGATATGTACCAAACTGACAGTAGAGTCCAGTATATAATATGATATGTACCGAACTGACTGTAGAGTCCAGTATATAATATGATATGTACCAAACTGACAGTAGAGTCCAGTATATAATATGATATGTACAAAACTGACAGTAGAGTCCAGTATATAATATGATATGTACCAAACTGACAGTAGAGTCCAGTATATGATATGTACCAAACTGACAGTAGAGTCCAGTATATAATATGATATGTACCAAACTGACAGTAGAGTCCAGTATATAATATGATATGTACCAAACTGACAGTAGAGTCCAGTATATAATATGATATGTACCAAACTGACAGTAGAGTCCAGTATATGATATGATATGTACCAAACTGACAGTAGAGTCCAGTATATAATATGATATGTACCGAACTGACAGTAGAGTCCAGTATATAATATGATATGTACCGAACTGACAGTAGAGTCCAGTATATGATATGTACCAAACTGACAGTAGAGTCCAGTATATAATATGATATGTACCAAACTGACAGTAGAGTCCAGTATATGATATGATACATACCGAACTGACAGTAGAGTCCAGTATATAATATGATATGTACCAAACTGACAGTAGAGTCCAGTATATGATATGTACCAAACTGACAGTAGAGTCCAGTATATAATATGATATGTACCGAACTGACAGTAGAGTCCAGTATATAATATGATATGTACCAAACTGACAGTAGAGTCCAGTATATAATATGATATGTACCAAACTGACAGTAGAGTCCAGTATATAATATGATATGTACCAAACTGACAGTAGAGTCCAGTATATAATATGATATGTACCAAACTGACAGTAAAGTCCAGTATATGATATGTACCAAACTGACAGTAGAGTCCAGTATATGATATGTACCAAACTGACAGTAGAGTCCAGTATATAATATGATATGTACCAAACTGACAGTAGAGTCCAGTATATAATATGTACCAAACTGACAGTAGAGTCCAGTATATAATATGATATGTACCAAACTGACAGTAGAGTCCAGTATATAATATGATATGTACCAAACTGACAGTAGAGTCCAGTATATGATATGTACCAAACTGACAGTAGAGTCCAGTATATAATATGATATGTACCAAACTGACAGTAGAGTCCAGTATATAATATGATATGTACCAAACTGACAGTAGAGTCCAGTATATAATATGATATGTACCAAACTGACAGTAGAGTCCAGTATATAATATGATATGTACCAAACTGACAGTAGAGTCCAGTATATAATATGATATGTACCGAACTGACAGTAGAGTCCAGTATATGATATGATATGTACCAAACTGACAGTAGAGTCCAGTATATAATATGATATGTACCGAACTGACAGTAGAGTCCAGTATATGATATGTACCAAACTGACAGTAGAGTCCAGTATATAATATGATATGTACCAAACTGACAGTAGAGTCCAGTATATAATATGATACATACCGAACTGACAGTAGAGTCCGGTGAAGCCTGAGGGGCAGTCACAGGTCCCATTCACTTCCACACAGACGCCACCATTCTGGCACAGACACTCCTCTGTGGATGACAGACACAGACAGAAGAGAAGAGGTCACAGACACTGACTGAAAAGACACAGAACAGCTCATAGCATGTTGGGTAATTTGCTACAGGATTACAGGGATAGCCGTTGATAAGGTACATGTACAACCTCAGAGGTCTGTAACACGTTTAGAGCGGCAGCTTCAACAGTACCCCAGTCACAGAGAACATCTACAGTACCCCAGTCCCAGAGAACATCTACAGTACCCCAGAGAACATCTACAGTACCCCAGTCCCAGAGAACATCTACAGTACCCCAGTCCCAGAGAACATCTACAGTACCCCAGAGAACATCTACAGTACCCCAGTCCCAGAGAACATCTACAGTACCCCAGAGAACATCTACAGTACCCTAGTCCCAGAAAACATCTACAGTACCCCAGTCCCAGAGAACATCTACAGTACCCCAGAGAACATCTACAGTACCCCAGTCACAGAGAACATCTACAGTACCCCAGAGAACATCTACAGTACCCCAGTCACAGAGAACATCGACAGTACCCCTGAGAACATCTACAGTACCCCAGTCCCAGAGAACATCGACAGTACCCCAGTCACAGAGAACATCTACAGTACCCCAGAGAACATCTACAGTACCCCAGAGAACATCTACAGTACCCCAGAGAACATCTACAGTACCCCGGCTCACGTCCCAGCCCAGAGACATCTACAGTACCCCAGAGAACATCTACAGTACCCCAGTCCCAGAGAACATCTACAGTAGCCCAGTCCCAGAGAACATCTACAGTACCCCAGTCTCAGAGAACATCTACAGTACCCCAGTCTCAGAGAACATCTACAGTACCCCTTTACTGTAAATGTCCCATTGATTCAGGGCCATTTTCCTACCCTACATCTTTATCTCATAGCTAGCTGTAGTTCACAGGACCAGACCGTTCTCATAGCTAGCTGTAGTTCACAGGACCAGACCGTTCTCATAGCTAGCTGTAGTTCACAGGACCAGACCGTTCTCATAGCTAGCTGTAGTTCACAGGACCAGACCGTTCTCATAGCTAGCTGTAGTTCACAGGACCAGACCGTTCTCATAGCTAGCTGTAGTTCACAGGACCAGACCGTTCTCAGTCTGTTAGTCAGTCAGCAGGCTCCTTGTCTCCTTCCTTCAGTCCAAACTGGAAGAATTATTTCATTTTCCTCTCTCTGCCTACTTGTAGCAGTGTGGATCAATGGAAGCGTCTGTATCACTGCTAAATAAAGGAAGTGGCTTTAACAATGCTAAATAAAGGAAGTGGCTGTATCAATGCTAAATAAAGGAAGTGTCTGTATCAATGCTAAATAAAGGAAGTGTCTGTATCACTGCTAAATAAAGGAAGTGTCTGTATCACTGCTAAATAAAGGAAGTGGCTTTATCAATGCTAAATAAAGGAAGTGGCTGTATCACTGCTAAATAAAGAAAGTGGCTGTATCACTGCTAAATAAAGAAAGTGGCTGTATCACTGCTAAATAAAGGAAGTGGCTGCTATCAATGCTAAATAAAGGAAGTGGCTGTATCACTGCTAAATAAAGGAAGTGGCTGTATCACTGCTAAATAAAGGAAGTGGCTGTATCACTGCTAAATAAAGGAAGTGGCTGTATCACTGCTAAATAAAGAAAGTGGCTGTATCACTGCTAAATAAAGAAAGTGGCTGTATCACTGCTAAATAAAGAAAGTGGCTGTATCACTGCTAAATAAAGGAAGTGGCTGTATCACTGCTAAATAAAGAAAGTGGCTGTATCACTGCTAAATAAAGGAAGTGGCTGCTATCAATGCTAAATAAAGGAATATTTAAATGTTTCTCTCCTCTCTCTGCCTTCGAATTGCAGCAGTGAAGAACAAAGGCAGTGGATATATCACTGCTAAACGACTTCCCTTTGAAGTCAGGGGGGTTAGCAGGAAGGACGACGGCTGGGTATTATTTTTCTCGTGATATGGAACATGTTTTGTGGGCTGTGTCCCGAATATCAGCCTATTCCCTATGTAGTGTACTGCATTCGACCAGAGCCCTATGGGCCCTGGTCAATAGTCATGCACTATATAGGGAATAGGGTGCCATTTGGGACTCAAAAATTATCAAAATGGAGCTATGCCCCCTGGGGCAAATTAATGGACTGTTTAATTAGCTGGAGAGGTTTTCATTGGCCGTGTGTTTTCTCTTTGATCTACGAGGACCGATTAGGAGGCTCTCCATCCATCCTGTGTCCTGTTACCTTCTCTCTCTCCTTCTCTCTCTCTCTCTTTCCCTGTCCTTCTCTCTTCTGCTACTTTCCCTGTCCCGAGGATCCTAGTCCTTTTTCCACAGGGCCTTCCAAGTGAGCCAGGCAGGAAAGTATTTGGAAGATTTAGGAGAGTCTATATAAGCCTTGATAGTTACTTCAGCTCAAGGGTGAGGAGTAGCATGAATTTGCAATGGCTCACATACTATTAAAGAGCTTTTTGGAGCTGAGGAATAAATCTGTGTTGACCGTGGCAACAGGACTTCAGCCTCAGTGGGGGAAACCAATGTCTCGCGGGAGAACCTACCCACCGGTTATGAAAACACATTGTCCATTTCCTAACACACACATAGACTGCATCCCAAATTATACCCAATTCCCTATTTAGTGCACTACTTTTCAACAGGGTCTATAGGGAATAGGGTGCCATTTGGGATCTATGGCACAGTATGATATTTCCCTCTAAGGAGGTGAAATAGTACTAGAGGTAGCAGTACAATAACACAGGATATGTCATGTGGTTTATGCAGCAAGCAGCTGTTCCATAGAGTAGACAGCAGGACCCATAGAGTAGACAGCAGGACCATAGAGTAGACAGCAGGACCATAGAGTAGACAGCAGGACCATAGAGTAGACAGCTGGACCATAGAGTAGACAGCAGGACCATAGAGTAGACAGCAGGACCATAGAGTAGACAGCAGGACCATAGAGTAGACAGCAGGACCATAGAGTAGACAGCAGGACCATAGAGTAGACAGCTGGACCATAGAGTAGACAGCTGGACCATAGAGTAGACAGCTGGACCATAGAGTAGACAGCTGGACCATAGAGTAGACAGCAGGACCATAGAGTAGACAGCAGGACCATAGAGTAGACAGCTGGACCATAGAGTAGACAGCTGGACCATAGAGTAGACAGCTGGACCATAGAGTAGACAGCTGGACCCTAGAGTAGACAACAGGACCCTAGAGTAGACAACAGGACCATAGAGTAGACAGCAGGACCATAGAGTAGACAGCAGGACCATAGAGTAGACAGCTGCACCATTTTATTTACATTTTATTTTATTTCACCTTTATTTAACCAGGTAGGCCAGTTGAGAACAAGTTCTCATTTACAACTGTGACCTGGCCAAGATAAAGCAAAGCAGTGTGACACAAACAACAACAACACAATACATGGCATAAACAAACATACAGTCATTAACACAATAGAAGAAAGTATATATACAGTGTGTGCAAATGAGGTAAGATAAGGTAATAAATAGGCCATAGTGGCGAAATAATTACAATTTAGCAATTAAACACTGGAGTGATAGATGTGCAGAAGATGAATGTGAAGGTAGAGATACTGGGGTGCAAAGGAGAAAAAACATAAAATAAATAACAGTATGGGGATGAGGTAGTTGGATGGGCTATTTACAGATGGGCTATGTACAGGTGCAATGATCTGTGAGCTGCTCTGACAGCTGGTGCTTAAAGTTAATGAGGGAGATATGAGTCTCCAGCTTCAGTGAGTTTTGCAATTCGTTCCAGTCATTGGCAGCAGAGAGCTGGAAGGAAAGGCGGCCAAAAGAGGAATTGGATTTGGGGGTGACCAGTGAAATATACCTGCTGGAGCGCGTGCTACGGGTGTGTGCTGCTATGGTGACCAGTGAGCTGAGATAAGGTGGGGCTTTACCTAGCAAAGACTTATAGATGACCTGGAGCCAGTGGGTTTGGCGACGAATATGAAGCGAGGGCCAGCGACAGCATACAGGTCGCAGTGGTGGGTAGTATATGGGGCTTTGTTGACAAAACGGATGGCACTGTAATAGACTGCATCCAATTTGCTGAGTGGAGTGTTGGAGGCTATTTTGTAAATGACATCGCAGAAGTCAAGAATCGGTAGGATGGTCAGTTTTACGAGGGTATGTTTGGCAGCATGAGTGAAGGATGCTTTGTTGCGAAATAGGAAGCTGATTCTAGATTTAATTTTGGATTGGTGATGCTTAATTTGAGTCTGGAAGGAGAGTTTACAGTCTAACCAGACACCTAGGTATTTGTAGTTGTCCACATATTCTAGGTCAGAACCGTCCAGAGAAGTGATGCTAGACGGGCGGGCAGGTGTGGGCAGCGATCGGTTGAAGAGCATGCATTTAGTTTTACTAGCATTTAAGAGCAGAAGGAGGCCACAATGTATGGCATTGAAGCTCGTCGGGAGGTTAGTTAACACAGTGTCCAAAGAAGGGCCAGAAGTATACAGAATGGCGTCGTCTGCGTAGAGGTGGATCAGAGACTCACCAGCAGCAAGAGCGACATCATTGATATATACAGAGAAAAGAGTCGGCCCGAGAATTGAACCCTGTGGCACGCCCATAGAGACTGCCTGAGGTCCGGACAACAGGCCCTCCGATTTGACACACTGAACTCTGTCTGAGAAGTAGTTGGTGAACCAGGCGAGGTAGTCATTTGAGAAACCAAAGCTGTTGAGTCTGCCGATGAGAATGTTGTGATTGACAGAGTCGAAAGCCTTGGCCAGGTTGATGAATACAGCTGCACAGTATTGTCTCTTATCGATGGCGGTTATGATATTGTTTAGGGCTGAGATGCACCCATGACCAGCTCGGAAACCAGATTGCATAGCGGGAAAAGGTATGGTGGGATTCGAAATGGTCGGTGATCTGTTTGTTAACTTGGCTTTCGAAGACTTAGAAAGGCAAGGTAGGACAGATATAGGTCTGTAGCAGTTTGGGTCTAGAGGGTCTCCCATTTTGAAAAGGGGAATGACTGCGGCAGCTTTCCAATCTTTGGGGATCTCAGATGATATGAAAGAGAGGTTGAACAAGCTAGTAATAGGGGTTGCAACAATTTCGGCGGATACTTTTAGAAAGAATGGTCCAGATTGTCTAGCCCGACTGATTTGTAGGGGTCCAGATTTTGCCGCTCTTTCAGAACATCAGCTATCTGGATTTGGGTGAAGGAGAAATGTGGGAGGCTTGGGCAAGTTGCTGTGGCGGGTGCAGGGCTGTTGCTCGGGGTAGGGGTAGCCAGGTGTAAAGCATGGCCAGCGGTAGAAAAATGCTTATTGAAATTCTCAATTATTGTGGATTTATCGGTGGTGACAGGGTTTCCTAGCCACAGTGCAGTGGGCAGCTGGGAGGAGGTGCTCTTATTCTCCATGGACTTTACAGTGTCCCAGATCTTTTTTGGAGTTTGTGTTACAGGATGCAAATTTCAATTTGAAAAAGCTAGCCTTTGCTTTCCTAACTGCCTGTGTATATTGGTTCTTAACTTCCCTGAAAAGTTGCATATCGCGAGGGCTGTTCGATGCTAATGCAGAACGCCACAGGATGTTTTTGTGTTGGTCAAGGGCAGTCAGGTCTGGAGTAATCCAAGGGCTGTATCTGTTCCTGGTTCTACATTTTTTGAATGGGGCATGCTTATTTAAGATGGCGAGGAAAGCACTTTTAAAGAATAACCAGGCATCTTCTACTGACGGAATGAGGTCAATATCCTTCCAGGATACCCAGGCCAGGTTGATTAGAAAGGCCTGCTCGCTGAACTGTTTTAGGGAGCGTTTGACAGTGATAAGTGGTGGTCGTTTGACCGCAGACCCTTTACGGACGCAGGCAATGAGGCAGTGATTGCTGAGATCCTGGTTGAAGACAGCAGAGGTGTATTTGGAGGGCAGGTTGGTTAGGATGATATCTATGAGGGTGCCAATGTTTACGGATTTGGGGTTGTACCTGGTAGGTTCATTGATAATTTGTGTGAGATTGAGGGCATCACACTTAGATTGTAGGATGGCCGGGGTGTTAAGCATGTCCCAGTTTAGGTCACCTAACAGCACGAGCTCTGAAGATAGATGGGAGGCAATCAATTCACATATGGTGTCCAGGGCACAGCTGGGGGCAGAAGGTGGTCTATAGCAAGCGGCAACGGTGAGAGACTTGTTTCTGGAAAGGTGGATTTTTAAAAGTAGAAGCTCAAATTGTTTGGGCACAGACCTGGATTGTAAGACAGAACTCTGCAGGCTATCTCTGCAGTAGATTGCAACTCCGTCCCCTTTGGCAGTTCTATCTTGTCGGAAAATGTTATAGTTAGGGATGGAAATTTCAGGGTTTTTGGTGGCCTTCCTAAGCCAGGATTCAGACACGGCTAGGCCATCTGGGTTGGCAGAGTGTGCTAAAGCAGTGAATAAAACAAACTTAGGGAGGAGGCTTCTAATGTTAACATGCATGAAACCAAGGCTTTTACGGTTACAGAAGTCAACAAATGAGAGCGCCTGGGGAATGGGAGTGGAGCTAGATACTGCAGGGCCTGGATTAACCTCTACATCTCCAGAGGAACAGAGGAGGAGTAGGGTAAGGGTACGGCTAACGGCTATAAGAACTGGTCATCTAGTACGTTTGGAACAGAGAGTAAAAGGGAGCAGGTTTCTGGGCGCGGTAGAATAGATTCAAGGCATAATGTACAGACAAATGTATGGTAGGATGTGAATACAGTGGAATTGAGTGACGATGAGAAAGGTATTGTCTCTAGAGACACCATTTAAACCAGGTGAGGTCACCGCATGTGTGGGAGGTGGAACAAATGGGTTAGTTAAGGCATATTGAGCAGGGCTGGAGGCTCTACAGTGAAATAAGACAATAATCACTAACCAAAACAGCAATGGACAAGGCAAATTGACATTAGGGAGAGGCATGCGTAGCCGAGTGATCATAGGGTCCAGTCAGTAGCCAGGTGAGGCGCGGCGATTCAGACAGCTAGCGGGCCAGGGATAGCAGGCTAGCAGAAGGGCCTTAGAGTGACGTCGCGACGGAGGAGGTCTGTTGTACCCCCCTTGTGCAGTTACGTCAGCAGACCAGTCGTGCTGGATCAGCAGGGCTCCGTTTAGTAAAAGGGTCCAGGCCAATTAGCAAAATAGGTATAGTAGCCCAAGAAATTGGCTGATGGACCTCTTCAGCTAACAGTTCGATACGCTCTAGACAGCTAGCAGCTAGCAGCTAGCAGGCTAGCAGATGGGCATTCAGGGGACGTCGTGACGGAGGAGCCTGTTGAAAAAAACCCTCGGGCGGATTACGTCGGTAGTCCAGTCATGATGGATCGGCGGGGCTCCGTATCGGCAGTAAACGGGGTCCAGGCCAATTGACAAAATTCTGTAGGTATTGTAGCCCAAGGAGTGGCTGATGGACCTCTTCAGCTAGCTGGGAAATGGGCCTAGCATAGGCTAGCTCCAGGCTAATTGGTGCTTGCTTCGGGACAGAGACGTTAGCCAGGAGTAGCCACTAGGATAGCATCTAGCTAGCTGCGATGATCCAGGTGAAAAGGTTCAGAGCTTGCGGTAGGAATCCGGGGATATGGAGAAGAAGAAGTCCGATATGCTCTGGGTTGAATCGCGCTATGCAGACTGGCAGGAGTTGTCCGGGCTAAAGGTTAGCTGATGACCGCTAGCAGTGGCTAGCTGACTACTAGCTAGTAGCTAGTTAGCTGGCTAGCTTCTGTTGGGGGTTCCGGTTCTGAAGTAAAGAAAATAGCAGATCCGCACCACATTGGGTGAGGCGGATTGCAAGAGAGTATGTTGAAGTTGAGGTTAAGAAAAATATTTAAAAAATATATGCGAAGAAAAAAATATATAAAAAGATATATACACAGGACACGACAAGATGAAGACAAAGACACCAGACTGCTACGCCATAGAGTAGACAGCAGGACCATAGAGTAGACAGCTGGACCATAGAGTAGACAGCAGGATCATAGAGTAGACAGTAGGATCATAGGGTAGACAGCAGGACCATAGAGTAGACAGCTGGACCATAGAGTAGACAGCAGGATCATAGAGTAGACAGCAGGATCATAGGGTAGACAGCAGGACCATAGAGTAGACAGCTGGACCATAGAGTAGACAGCAGGACCAGAGAGTAGACAGCTGGACCATAGAGTAGACAGCTGGACCATAGAGTAGACAGCTGGACCATAGAGTAGACAGCAGGACCATAGAGTAGACAGCTGGACCATAGAGTAGACAGCAGGACCAGAGAGTAGACAGCTGGACCCTAGAGTAGACAGCTGGACCCTAGAGTAGACAGCTGGACCATAGAGTAGACAGCTGCACCATAGAGTAGACAGCTGGACCATAGAGTAGACAGCTGGATCATAGAGTAGACAGCAGGACCATAGAGTAAACAGCAGGACCCATAGAGTAGACAGCTGGACCATAGAGTAGACAGCTGGACCATAGAGTAGACAGCTGGACCATAGAGTGGCGCCATGGACCTCATCCAGAGGAGTAAGTGGCACAGTCAGTGAATTCGTCACAAATGGCACCCTATTCCCTACTTAGTGCACTACTTTTGACTAGCAGTAGTAGGAACTAGTGACTAGGGTGCCATTTGGGATGTAGTTAGAGTCCCCATGGTCAAAAGCAATGCACTATGTAGGGAATAGGGTGCTATTCAGGATGCAGATTGTCAGAGTTTCCTGGTCAAAAGTAGTGCAATGTATAGGGAGTAGTTTGCCCCTGCTCTGCGCTACTCTGCTGCCCTGCTGCAAGGCATATTACACCACCCTTGTCTGATGAAACTACCTGAATAAATACCAACCATCAGCTTCAGCCCAGACAGAGGCCCCTGTCCTTTCAAGTCTAGACAAAGCGGCACTTCCCCTTGTAAGTAAAGTAATAAAAATGGGCCATAAAGCAATTGTTCCCCAGATCGCCTAGTAAACTGGGCGTTACAGATGAACATCCTCTATTATCACAGCAGAACAGACTACAGCAGTCCTTTCTTTCTTCCAGGTACTGAGGCACATTCCTGTGGGATCAAGCCAAATCACATTTTGTTTGTCACGTGCTTGGTAAACAACAGGTGTAGACTAACAGTGAAATGCTTACTTGCGGGCCCTTCCTAACAATGCAGAGAGAAAAATCCGAAAATATTACAGCTAGATGATAACACAAAGAATATACACGGGGTGCCAGTACCGAGTCGATGTGGAGGCTATATACAGGGTGTTACGGTACAGAGTCGATGTGGAGGTTATATACAGGGTGTTACGGTACAGAGTCAATGTGGAGGCTATATACAGGGTGTTACGGTACAGAGTCGATGTGGAGGCTATATACAGGGTGTTACGGTACAGAGTCAATGTGGAGGCTATATACAGGGGGTACCGGTACAGAGTCAATGTGGAGACTATATACAGGGGGATACCGGTACAGAGTCAATGTGGAGGCTATATACAGGGGTGCCGGTACCGAGTCGATGTGGAGGCTATATACAGGGGGTACCGGTACAGAGTCAATGTGGAGGCTATATACAGGGGGTACCGGTACAGAGTCAATGTGGAGACTATATACAGGGGGATACCGGTACAGAGTCAATGTGGAGGCTATATACAGGGGTGCCGGTACCGAGTCGATGTGGAGGCTATATACAGGGTGTTATGGTACAGAGTCAATGTGGAGGCTATATACAGGGGGTACCGGTACCGAGTCGATGTGGAGGCTATGTACAGGGTGTTACGGTACAGAGTCAATGTGGAGGCTATATACAGAGGGTACTGGTACCGAGTCGATGTGGAGGCTATGTACAGGGTGTTACGGTACAGAGTCAATGTGGAGGCTATATACAGGGGGTACCGGTACAGAGTCAATGTGGAGACTATATACAGGGTGTTACGGTACAGAGTCAATGTGGAGGCTATATACAGGGGGTACCGGTGCAGAGTCAATGTGGAGACTATATACAGGGTGTTACGGTACAGAGTCAATGTGGAGGCTATATACAGGGGGTACCGGTACAGAGTCAATGTGGAGACTATATACAGGGGGATACCGGTACAGAGTCAATGTGGAGGCTATATACAGGGGTGCCGGTACCGAGTCGATGTGGAGGCTATATACAGGGTGTTACGGTACAGAGTCAATGTGGAGGCTATATACAGGGGGTACCGGTACAGAGTCGATGTGGAGGCTATATACAGGGTGTACCGGTACAGAGTCAATGTGGAGACTATATACAGGGGGTACCGGTACAGAGTCGATGTGGAGGCTATATACAGGGTGTACCGGTACAGAGTCAATGTGGAGGCTATATACAGGGGGTACCGGTACCGAGTCGATGTGGAGGCTATATACAGGGGGTACCGGTACCGAGTCGATGTGGAGGCTATATACAGGGGGTACCGGTACCGAGTCAATGTGGAGGCTATATACAGGGGTACCGGTACCGAGTCGATGTGGTACCATCATTTCACTGTAAGGTCTCCACTTGTTGTATTCGGTGCATGTGACAAATAGTTTGATTTGATTTGAATACCACGTGGCTGCTAAGAAAGGGAACTGTGTTTACGCGTGATCAGGGGGTGTATTCATTCCACCGATTCTGTTGAAAAACTTTTCTTAAAACGGAAGCAAACGGAACAAAACGGGGATAAACATACCTGAATTTGTCCAATAGAAACTCTCGTTTGCGATTGTTGGACTAATGATTACTCCCTAGATCAGCTAGATGCAGGTAAGAATGTTCAAGGCGGTATTGAATGTGTCAATGCCTGTCCATGTGTCACTGTCTGTCATCTCAAATTTAGCTCTCGACCTGTGTTCACCTACATTGTAAACTTTCATTCATAGGCTAGGTTGTAATAACCTCATGATGAGTACAGGGAACATTCTAGTATCATGTAGTAGCCTGAACCTATCGATGTTACATTGAACTGGGTGACTGGAATATGAATGACATTCAATATGTTGTAATAGAAATAAGGCTGTGCTCATGAAAAGTAAAACGTCCTCCCTCATCTTAAACGTCACTGACCGCCACTGATATACCTGCTGTCTAACTGTCTCCACCTAGACTCTACTAGAAACGGGCTCTGACCTGGACCTGCTGTCTAACTGTCTCCACCTAGACTCTACTAGAAACGGGCTCTGACCTGGACCTGCTGTCTAACTGTCTCCAACTAGACTACTAGAAACGGGCTCTGACCTGGACCTGCTGTCTAACTGTCTCCACCTAGACTCTACTAGAAACGGGCTCTGACCTGGACCTGCTGTCTAACTGTCTCCACCTAGACTCTACTAGAAAAGGGCTCTGACCTGGACCTGCTGTCTGTCTTCACCTAGACTCTACTAGAAAAGGGCTCTGACCTGGACCTGCTGTCTGTCTTCACCTAGACTCTACTAGAAACGGCTCTGACCTGTACCTGCTGTCTGTCTCCACCTAGACTCTACTAGAAAAGGCTCTGACCTGTACCTGCTGTCTGTCTCCACCTAGACTCTACTAGAAACGGGCTCTGACCTGGACCTGCTGTCTAACTGTCTCCACCTAGACTCTACTAGAAACGGCTCTGACCTGGACCTGCTGTCTGTCTCCACCTAGACTCTACTAGAAACGGGCTCTGACCTGGACCTGCTGTCTGTCTCCACCTAGACTCTACTAGAAACGGCTCTGACCTGTACCTGCTGTCTGTCTCCACCTAGACTCTACTAGAAACGGCTCTGACCTGGACCTGCTGTCTAACTGTCTCCACCTAGACTCTACTAGAAACGGCTCTGACCTGGACCTGCTGTCTGTCTCCACCTAGACTCTACTAGAAACGGGCTCTGACCTGGACCTGCTGTCTGTCTCCACCTAGACTCTACTAGAAACGGCTCTGACCTGGACCTGCTGTCTAACTGTCTCCACCTAGACTCTACTAGAAAAGGGCTCTGACCTGGACCTGCTGTCTGTCTCCACCTAGAGCAGGGTCTGTGCCAGTCAGTACTTTACCTTCACAGTTGTCACCATAGAATCCTTGTGTACATGTGCAGTTGTAACTCCCAGGGCCGGTGTGTTCACAGATCTGGTGTTTCTCACAGCCTTCCCCCTCACAGGACACTGCCAGACAGACAAGAGAACCAGGATAGAAGGTTAGGATGAGGCTGGACATCTACTTTAGTTTATACCATAACTTGGCCTAAGGCAACACAGTGTATGATGCCAAAACACATAGAGAACAGGAAAGTACAGTACTTTGAAACAAGTGTTTGGAATAAAAAAATCAAAAATAAAAAAAAAGATTAGGAAATTATTAACTCTGAGAAAGACGTTTATCACATACAAGATATCCAATGCTCTTTTTCTATTTGACAGAGAGAGGTGGTTTTGTCCAATAGACTCCGAGCTGATTCCATGTTTCTGTCTGGCAAAACCTTAGACGGTCTGATGACCTACATTCAAATGACCTCCAAGCGTATAACCCAGCACTTACCTGTTTGATTTTCAGGCTGAGGAGTAGACGATGAATTCACATGGACCACCACCAACTCTACGAAAGAAAATAAGACAGTTTGAGGCTTTCTAGCTAATTGTAAGAATTATTCAGACAGTTACAAGGATAGTGTGCCAGCCATACTACGCCACAGCAATATTACACAAAGGGAGCTCTTTCTTTCTCTCTGTTTCGTGTTGTTGCTCTTGGTGGAGAAGCCCATCGCCAAGGCCTCAGCTCTCAGCCATTAACTAACCACACCGATGCTGAAGCTCTGAAAACAGGAGACGCCGCAAAACCTTTCAACAAACCACCAGGTCACTCTAACACTGAGCTCCTAGCCACTCTCAGGATGCTCCCAAACGGCACCTTGTTGCCTATACAGTACACTACGTACCATGGCCCCCTGGTCAAAAGTAGTGCACTATAAAGGGAAAAGAGTACCATTTGGGATGTGAACTCACCCATCTCATCCTCCCAGAGAGAGGTTAGTCACGTTCCGTTTAATACCTGCTGTCCCAATTGAAAACATGTTCTATTACAGGAAGTCAAAACAGAGAGCAGGAAGTAGGGCTCGCCGGCCGTCTACGGTAACATTTTATATCATGAACCATTGTTCCAAACATGTAAATTAAACCAGAGAAATGGCCTAGCTGGCATTCAGAATCAGAGTAAGGATGCATCCCAATTGGTCCCCTATTCCCAAATGGTCCCCTATTCCCAAATGGCCCCCAATTCCCAAATGGCCCCCTATTCCCAAATGGCCCCCTATTCCCAAATGGTCCCCTATTCCCAAATGGTCCCCTATTCCCAAATGGCCCCCAATTCCCAAATGGTCCCCTATTCCCAAATGGTCCCCTATTCCCAAATGGCCCCCAATTCCCAAATGGCCCCCTATTCCCAAATGGCCCCCTATTCCCAAATGGCCCCCTATTCCCAAATGGTCCCCTATTCCCAAATGGCCCCCAATTCCCAAATGGCCCCCTATTCCCAAATGGCCCCCTATTCCCAAATGGTCCCCTATTCCCAAATGGCCTCGTACTGACCAGGACCCATGTTGTGTGTCTACTCTCTAACTGCCATAAACTGGCAGAATAAAAGTAGGTGAATCCCAAATGGTACCCTATTCCCTAAAGGGGACTTAAGTAAGCCTTGTCGGAGCCAGAACGGCCCATAGGGCAGGAGTCTACCTCCTGTTTCTGTAGTGAGAGGCAGCTTGATGAGAACGGCCCATAGGGCAGGAGTCTACCTCCTGTTTCTGTAGTGAGAGGCAGCGTGATGAGAACGGCCCATAGGGCAGGAGTCTATCTCCTGTTTCTGTAGTGAGAGGCAGCGTGATGAGAACGGCCCATAGGGCAGGAGTCTACCTCCTGTTTCTGTAGTGAGAGGCAGCTTGATGAGAACGGCCCATAGGGCAGGAGTCTATCTCCTGTTTCTGTAGTGAGAGGCAGCTTGATGAGAACGGCCCATAGGGCAGGAGTCTACCTCCTGTTTCTGTAGTGAGAGGCAGCTTGATGAGAACGGCCCATAGGGCAGGAGTCTACCTCCTGTTTCTGTAGTGAGAGGCAGCTTGATGAGAACGGCCCATAGGACAGGAGTCTATCTCCTGTTTCTGTAGTGAGAGGCAGCTTGATGAGAACGGCCCATAGGGCAGGAGTCTATCTCCTGTTTCTGTAGTGAGAGGCAGCGTGATGAGAACGGCCCATAGGGCAGGAGTCTATCTCCTGTTTCTGTAGTGAGAGGCAGCTTGATGAGAACGGCCCATAGGGCAGGAGTCTATCTCCTGTTTCTGTAGTGAGAGGCAGCTTGATGAGAACGGCCCATAGGGCAGGAGTCTATCTCCTGTTTCTGTAGTGAGAGGCAGCTTGATGAGAACGGCCCATAGGGCAGGAGTCTATCTCCTGTTTCTGTAGTGAGAGGCAGCTTGATGAGAACGGCCCATAGGGCAGGAGTCTACCTCCTGTTTCTGTAGTGAGAGGCAGCTTGATGAGAACGGCCCATAGGGCAGGAGTCTACCTCCTGTTTCTGTAGTGAGAGGCAGCTTGATGAGAACGGCCCATAGGACAGGAGTCTATCTCCTGTTTCTGTAGTGAGAGGCAGCTTGATGAGAACGGCCCATAGGGCAGGAGTCTATCTCCTGTTTCTGTAGTGAGAGGCAGCTTGATGAGAACGGCCCATAGGACAGGAGTCTACCTCCTGTTTCTGTAGTGAGAGGCAGCTTGATGAGAACGGCCCATAGGGCAGGAGTCTACCTCCTGTTTCTGTAGTGAGAGGCAGCTTGATGAGAACGGCCCATAGGGCAGGAGTCTAGCTCCTGTTTCTGTAGTGTGAGGCAGCTTGATGCTAACGGCCCATAGGGCAGGAGTCTACCTCCTGTTTCTGTAGTGAGAGGCAGCTTGATGAGAACGGCCCATAGGGCAGGAGTCTACCTCCTGTTTCTGTAGCGAGAGGCAGCTTGATGAGAACGGCCCATAGGGCAGGAGTCTATCTCCTGTTTCTGTAGTGAGAGTCAGCGTGATGAGAACGGCCCATAGGACAGGAGTCTATCTCCTGTTTCTGTAGCGAGAGGCAGCTTGATGAGAACGGCCCATAGGGCAGGAGTCTACCTCCTGTTTCTGTAGTGAGAGGCAGCTTGATGAGAACGGCCCATAGGGCAAGAGTCTATCTCCTGTTTCTGTAGTGAGAGGCAGCTTAGAACGGCCCATAGGGCAGGAGTCTACCTCCTGTTTCTGTAGTGAGAGGCAGCTTGATGAGAACGGCCCATAGGGCAGGAGTCTACCTCCTGTTTCTGTAGTGAGAGGCAGCTTGATGAGAACGGCCCATAGGACAGGAGTCTATCTCCTGTTTCTGTAGCGAGAGGCAGCGTGATGAGAACGGCCCATAGGGCAGGAGTCTATCTCCTGTTTCTGTAGTGAGAGGCAGCTTGATGAGAACGGCCCATAGGGCATGAGTCTACCTCCTGTTTCTGTAGTGAGAGGCAGCTTAGAACGGCCCATAGGGCAGGAGTCTACCTCCTGTTTCTGTAGTGAGAGGCAGCTTAGAACGGCCCATAGGGCAGGAGTCTACCTCCTGTTTCTGTAGTGAGAGGCAGCTTAGAACGGCCCATAGGGCAGGAGTCTACCTCCTGTTTCTGTAGTGAGAGGCAGCTTAGAACGGCCCATAGGGCAGGAGTCTATCTCCTGTTTCTGTAGCGAGAGGCAGCGTGATGAGAACGGCCCATAGGGCAGGAGTCTATCTCCTGTTTCTGTAGTGAGAGGCAGCTTAGAACGGCCCATAGGGCAGGAGTCTATCTCCTGTTTCTGTAGTGAGAGGCAGCTTGATGAGAACGGCCCATAGGGCAGGAGTCTACCTCCTGTTTCTGTAGTGAGAGGCAGCTTAGAACGGCCCATAGGGCAGGAGTCTACCTCCTGTTTCTGTAGTGAGAGGCAGCGTGATGAGAACGGCCCATAGGACAGGAGTCTATCTCCTGTTTCTGTAGCGAGAGGCAGCGTGATGAGAACGGCCCATAGGACAGGAGTCTACCTCCTGTTTCTGTAGTGAGAGGCAGCTTGATGAGAACGGCCCATAGGGCAGGAGTCTATCTCCTGTTTCTGTAGTGAGAGGCAGCTTAGAACGGCCCATAGGGCAGGAGTCTATCTCCTGTTTCTGTAGTGAGAGGCAGCTTGATGAGAACGGCCCATAGGGCAGGAGTCTACCTCCTGTTTCTGTAGTGTGAGGCAGCTTGATGCTAACGGCCCATAGGGCAGGAGTCTACCTCCTGTTTCTGTAGTGAGAGGCAGCTTGATGAGAACGGCCCATAGGGCAGGAGTCTACCTCCTGTTTCTGTAGCGAGAGGCAGCTTGATGAGAACGGCCCATAGGGCAGGAGTCTATCTCCTGTTTCTGTAGTGAGAGTCAGCGTGATGAGATCGGCCCATAGGACAGGAGTCTACCTCCTGTTTCTGTAGTGAGAGGCAGCTTGATGAGAACGGCCCATAGGGCAAGAGTCTACCTCCTGTTTCTGTAGCGAGAGGCAGCTTGATGAGAACGGCCCATAGGGCAGGAGTCTATCTCCTGTTTCTGTAGCGAGAGGCAGCTTGATGAGAACGGCCCATAGGGCAGGAGTCTACCTCCTGTTTCTGTAGTGAGAGGCAGCTTGATGAGAACGGCCCATAGGACAGGAGTCTATCTCCTGTTTCTGTAGCGAGAGGCAGCTTGATGAGAACGGCCCATAGGGCAGGAGTCTATCTCCTGTTTCTGTAGTGAGAGGCAGCTTGATGAGAACGGCCCATAGGACAGGAGTCTATCTCCTGTTTCTGTAGTGAGAGGCAGCTTGATGAGAACGGCCCATAGGGCAGGAGTCTATCTCCTGTTTCTGTAGTGAGAGGCAGCTTAGAACGGCCCATAGGGCAGGAGTCTACCTCCTGTTTCTGTAGTGAGAGGCAGCTTGATGAGAACGGCCCATAGGGCAGGAGTCTACCTCCTGTTTCTGTAGTGAGAGGCAGCTTGATGAGAACGGCCCATAGGACAGGAGTCTATCTCCTGTTTCTGTAGCGAGAGGCAGCGTGATGAGAACGGCCCATAGGGCAGGAGTCTATCTCCTGTTTCTGTAGTGAGAGGCAGCTTGATGAGAACGGCCCATAGGGCATGAGTCTACCTCCTGTTTCTGTAGTGAGAGGCAGCTTAGAACGGCCCATAGGGCAGGAGTCTACCTCCTGTTTCTGTAGTGAGAGGCAGCTTAGAACGGCCCATAGGGCAGGAGTCTACCTCCTGTTTCTGTAGTGAGAGGCAGCTTAGAACGGCCCATAGGGCAGGAGTCTACCTCCTGTTTCTGTAGTGAGAGGCAGCTTAGAACGGCCCATAGGGCAGGAGTCTATCTCCTGTTTCTGTAGCGAGAGGCAGCGTGATGAGAACGGCCCATAGGGCAGGAGTCTATCTCCTGTTTCTGTAGTGAGAGGCAGCTTAGAACGGCCCATAGGGCAGGAGTCTATCTCCTGTTTCTGTAGTGAGAGGCAGCTTGATGAGAACGGCCCATAGGGCAGGAGTCTACCTCCTGTTTCTGTAGTGAGAGGCAGCTTAGAACGGCCCATAGGGCAGGAGTCTACCTCCTGTTTCTGTAGTGAGAGGCAGCGTGATGAGAACGGCCCATAGGACAGGAGTCTATCTCCTGTTTCTGTAGCGAGAGGCAGCGTGATGAGAACGGCCCATAGGACAGGAGTCTACCTCCTGTTTCTGTAGTGAGAGGCAGCTTGATGAGAACGGCCCATAGGGCAGGAGTCTATCTCCTGTTTCTGTAGTGAGAGGCAGCTTGATGAGAACGGCCCATAGGGCAGGAGTCTATCTCCTGTTTCTGTAGTGAGAGGCAGCTTGATGAGAACGGCCCATAGGGCAGGAGTCTACCTCCTGTTTCTGTAGTGAGAGGCAGCTTGATGAGAACGGCCCATAGGACAGGAGTCTATCTCCTGTTTCTGTAGTGAGGCAGCTTGTTGAGAACGGCCCATAGGGCAGGAGTCTATCTCCTGTTTCTGTAGTGAGAGGCAGCTTGATGAGAACGGCCCATAGGGCAGGAGTCTACCTCCTGTTTCTGTAGTGAGAGGCAGCTTGATGAGAACGGCCCATAGGACAGGAGTCTATCTCCTGTTTCTGTAGTGAGGCAGCTTGTTGAGAACGGCCCATAGGACAGGAGTCTACCTCCTGTTTCTGTACAAGTACACCTCTTGGACAGGATGCTAGTTTGTGGTCCCTGGTCAAAAGTAGTGCACTATATAAGGAATAGTGTGCCATTTGGGACGAAGGAATCAGTTGAATAGTACTCTTTCCAATGAATGGGAGGTTTTTATCAGTAGCTCACCTGTCTCACAGTGTGTTCCGGTGAAGGCGGCAGGACAGGAGCAGTTATAACCATACACCTGTTCTTTACACTCCCCTCCGTTCAGACAAGGTTGGGAAACACACTGATCCATGTCTGGTACCACAAACGACAACACAAATCTACGTTATTTAAACCTAGTCGTCATCTATGTGGGGAAACTGAGGATTTTGAAAAAAATGGGGACATTTCTAAGGTACTAATGAACTAGCATAGAGCCAAACCTGAACGGTTCTCTCTCTCAATTGGTCAGCGTCCCAAATGGAACCCTATTCCCTATGTAGGGCCCTGGTCAAATTGCACTATGTAGGGCCCTGGTCCATGTGCTCTATGTAGGGCCCTGGTCCATGTGCTCTATGTAGGGCCCTGGTCCATGTGCTCTATGTAGGGCCCTGGTCCAAGTGCTCTATGTAGGGCCCTGGTCCATGTGCTCTATGTAGGGCCCTGGTCCATGTGCTCTATGTAGGGCCCTGGTCCATGTGCTCTATGTAGGGCCCTGGTCCAAGTGCTCTATGTAGGGCCCTGGTCCAAGTGCTCTATGTAGGGCCCTGGTCCATGTGCTCTACATAGGGCCCTGGTCCATGTGCTCTATGTAGGGCCCTGGTCAATGTGCTCTATGTAGGGCCCTGGTCCATGTGCTCTATGTAGGGCCCTGGTCCATGTGCTCTATGTAGGGCCCTGGTCCATGTGCTCTATGTAGGGCCCTGTTCCATGTGCTCTATGTAGGGCCCTGGTCCATGTGCTCTACGTAGGGCCCTGGTCCATGTGCTCTATGTAGGGCCCTTGTCAAAGTGCTCTATGTAGAGAATAGGGGGCCATCAGGGATGTAACCTTTCTTACCAGTTCAGCTTGGATGCAGGCTAGTAAAACAGGTCTTCTCCCATCCATCTGTGTGTGTGTGTGTGTGTGTGTGTGTGTGTGTGTGTGTGTGTGTGTGTGTGTGTGTGTGTGTGTGTGTGTGTGTGTGTGTGTGTGTGTGTGTGTGTGTGTGTGTGTGTGTGTGTGTGCCTGCGTGTGTGTGTGTGTGTGTGTGTGTGTGTGTGTGTGTGTGTGTGTGTGTGTGTGTGTGTGTGTCCTGCGTGTGTGTGTCTGTGTGTGTGTGTGTGTGTGTGTGTGTGTGTGTGTGTGTGTGTGTGTGTGTGTGTGTGTGTGCCTGCGTGTGTGTGTCTGTGTGTGTGTGTGTGTGTGTGTGTGTGTGTGTGTGTGTGTGTGTGTGTGTGTCTGTGTCTGTGTGTGTTTCAGCAGGTTACCAGGTGTACTGTGACACTATACCAGGTGTACTGTTACACTATACCAGGTGTACTGTGACACTATACCAGGTGTACTGTTACACTATACCAGGTGTACTGTTACACTATACCAGGTGTACTGTTACACTATACCAGGTGTACTGTTACACTATACCAGGTGTACTGTGACACTATACCAGGTGTACTGTTACACTATACCAGGTGTACTGTTACACTATACCAGGTGTGTCTGGTATTAAGGAGTTGTCTCACATAGGAACAACAGTACAGAGACAGGTCTGAGATCTGTGTAATAGAGACAGGTCTGAGATCTGTGTAATAGAGACAGGTCTGAGATCTGTGGAATAGAGACAGGTCTGAGATCTGTGTAACAGAGACAGGTCTGAGATCTGTGGAATAGAGACAGGAATTGAAACTGCAGTGTGTTTGCAGCTGAACTGTAACCTGCTAAAAGCTATCAATCAGTCCAATACAGATTTTGTCTTCATGGGAACTCTCTCTGGATGAAGTAACATCTGTCCATTGTAATGTAGAAACCAGAGAGACTGTTTCCTCTGGGGGGAGAGATGTCTGGGTAGGCCCCTCGGCTAACTCACCTGTCTAACACAGAGCCCCAGTGTAGCCCCTCGGCTAACTCACCTGTCTCACACAGAGCCCCAGTGTAGCCCCTCTCACACACACAGGTGAAGTTGTCGACACCTTGTACGCACAGCGCACCGTTGAGGCAGGCTCCGTCTTTACACTCGTCAATGTCTGCAGGCAGAAACACACACACACACACACACACACACACACACACACACACACACACACACACACACACACACACACACACACACACACACACACACACACACACACACACACACACACACACACACACACACACACACACACACATATAGGATATTTACTCAGCTGATGAATATAGACGCTGCTCTCCTCACCCTGAAAATATGTGCTGCTGGCTGTGAAAGACATTAGAGAAGGTTTGATACATCTCCACAGGCTGGACTGTGGGAACAGGAACGGGGAGAGGAGAGGGGGACAGAGAGAGGAGAGGGGGGACAGAGAGAGGAGAGGGGGGACAGAGAGAGGAGAGGGGGGACAGAGAGAGGAGAGGGGGACAGAGAGAGGAGAGGGGGACAGAGAGAGGAGAGGGGGGACAGAGAGAGGAGAGGGGGACAGAGAGAGGAGAGGGGGACAGAGAGAGGAGAGGGGGGACAGAGAGAGGAGAGGGGGGACAGAGAGAGGAGAGGGGGGACAGAGAGAGGAGAGGGGGACAGAGAGAGGAGAGGGGGACAGAGAGAGGAGAGGGGGGACAGAGAGAGGAGAGGGGGGACAGAGAGAGGAGAGGGGGGACAGAGAGAGGAGAGGGGGGACAGAGAGAGGAGAGGGGGACAGAGAGAGGAGAGGGGGACAGAGAGAGGAGAGGGGAGAGGCAGCAAGCAGGGAGGAGAGGGGGACAGAGAGAGGAGAGGGAAACAGGGTAGGACTGAGAGAGGAGAGGGGGACAGGGAGAGGAGATGGGGACAGGGTAGGACTGAGAGAGGAGAGGGGGACAGGGTAGGACAGAGGGGGGAGGGGGACAGGGTAGGACTGAGAGAGGAGAGGGGGACAGGGTAGGACAGAGGGGGGAGGGGGACAGGGTAGGACAGAGAGGAGAGGAGAAAGGGGGAACAGAGAGGAGATGAGAGGGGAGAAGAGAGGAGAGAGGAGTGGGACAGAGAAGACCAGAGAGGAGAGAGGAGTGGAACAAGGTTGTGGGACAGATGTTTGTGTGATTGGGGTAAAGGTAGAGTAAGGAGAGAGGGAGGAAGAGAGGGTTCTGTACCTGTTTGGCAGACTGTCCCTGTAAACCCAGGTGGACACTGGCAGGTGAACCCGTTAACCTGGTCTGAACAGGTACCTCCGTTCTGACAGGGGTAGGACGAACACTCCTCTACATCTACACACACACACACACACACACACACACACACACACACACACAGAGAGAGAGAGACAGAGAGAGAGACAGAGAGACATGAGGATGAATAGGGTGACTGCAGTATCAACACATACAAGACTGAAAAAACCCAGGCTGATTTAGTAGAAGGTATTGAATTGTCCAAGAGGAGTGTTGCAGAGAGACCTGGCAGGAGGAGCAGAAAGACCTGGCAGGAGGAGTGTTACAGAGAGACCTGGCAGGAGGAGCAGAGAGACCTGGCAGGAGGAGCAGAGAGACCTGGCAGGAGGAGCAGAGAGACCTGGCAGGAGGAATGTTACAGACAGACCTGGCAGGAGGAGCAGAGAGACCTGGCAGGAGGAATGTTACAGACAGACCTGGCAGGAGGAGCAGAGAGACCTGGCAGGAGGAGCAGAGAGACCTGGCAGGAGGAATGTTACAGACAGACCTGGCAGGAGGAGCAGAGACACCTGGCAGGAGGAATGTTCTTTATTTATTTATTTATTTATTCCACCTTTATTTAACCAGGTCGGCCAGTTGAGAACATGTTCTCATTTACAACTGCAACCTGGCCAAGATAAAGCAAAGTAGTTCGACAGAAATAACAGCAGAGTTACACATAAACAAATGTACAGTCAATAACACAAAAGAAAAGAAAAATAGAAAGATCTATGTACAGTGTGTGTAAATGTAGAAGAGTAGGGAGGTAGGCAATAAATAGGCCCTAGAGGTGAAAAGAATTACAATTTAGTATTAATACTGGAGTGATAGATGTGCAGATGATGATGTGCAAGTAGAGATACTGGGGTGCAAAAGAGCAAAAAAATTAAATAAATGAGGGATGAGGTAGTTGGATGGGCTATTTACAGATGGGCTGTGTACAGGTACAGTGATCGGTAAGCTGCTCTGACAGCTGATGCTTAAAGTTACAGAGGGAGATATAAGACTCCAGCTTCAGTGATTTCTGCAATTCGTTCCAGTCATTGGCAGCAGAGAACTGGAAGGAAAGGCGGCCAAAGGAGGAATTGGCTTTGGGGGTGACCAGTGAAATATACCTGCTGGAGCGCGTGCTACGGGTGGGTGCTGCTATGGTGACCAGTGAGCTGAGATAAGGCGGGGCTTTACCTAGCAAAGACTCATAGATGACCTGGAGCCAGTGGGTTTGGCGACGGATATGTAGTGAGGGCCAGCCAACGAGAGCATACAGGTTGCAGTGGTGGGTGGTATATGGGACTTTGGTGATAAAACGGATGGCACTGTGATAGACTGCATCCAGTTTGCTGAGTAGAGTGTTGGAGGCTATTTTGTAGATGACGTCGAAGTCAAGGATCGGTAGGATGGTCAGTTTTACGAGGGTATGTTTGGCGGCATGAGTGAAGGAGGATTTGTTGCGAAATAGGAAGCCGATTCTAGATATAATTTTGGATTGGAGATGCTTAATAATGTGAGTCTGAAAGGAGAGTTTACAGTCTAGCCAGACACCTAGGTATTTGTAGTTGTCCACATATTCTAGGTCAGAACCGTCCAGAGTAGTGATGCTGGACAGGCGAGCAGGTGCAGGCAGTGATCGATTAAATAGCATGCATTTAGTTTTACTTGCATTTAGGAGCATTTGGAGGCCACGGAAGGAGTGTTGTATGGCATTGTTTGGAGGTTTGGAGGTTTGTTAACTTCTCTAGGGTAGGAGGCAGTATTTTGACATCCGGATGAAAGGCATGCCCAAATTAAACTGCCTGCTACTCAGACTTAGAAGGTAGGATATGCATATTATTAGTAGATTTGGATAGAAAACACTCTGAAGTTTCTAAAACTGTTTGAATGATGTCTGTGAGTATAACAGAACTCATATGGCAGGCAAAACTCTGAGAAAAATCCAACCAGGAAGTGGGAAATCTGAGGTTGTAGTTTTTTCAAGTGATTGCCTTTACAGTATCCAGTGACTTAGGGTTCATTTTTGCACTTCCTAAGGCTTCCACTAGATGTCAACAGTTGTTAGAAAGTTGTTCCAGGCTTCTGTGGTGAACAGAGAGCGAACAAAGGAAGTTGGAAGTTGTTGACTCAGGCAAGGATTGGTGCGCATTCATGTGAGAGTTAGCTGTGTTCCATGACATTTTTCAAGACATTGTAATCGTCCGGTTGGAAAATTATTTAAGTTTTATGTTAAAAAGGCCCTAAAGATTGATGCTATACATCGTTTGACATGTTTCTACTAACGTAAATAGAACTTTATTTGACTTTTCGTCGTGAAATTTTCAGCGCGCGTCCTACATTTGGAGTAGCTTACTGAATGCGCAAACAACAAGGAAGTATTTGGACATAAATTATGGACTTTATCGAACAAAACAACATTTATTGTGGCTCTAGTATTCCTGGGAGTGAATTCTGATGAAGATCATCAAAGGTAAGTGAATATTTCTAATCCTATGTATGATTTTAGATGACTCCAAAATGGCGGGTATCTGCTGTTGTATTCTGAACGCTGTACTCAGATTATTGCAAAGTGTGCTTTCCCCGTGAAGCTTTTTTTAAATCTGTCTCAGCGGTTGCAATAAGGAGATGTTTATCTATCATTCTTTGAATAACAGTTTAATATTTTATCAACATTTATATTGTGTATTTCTGTAAATTGATGTGCTCATTCACCGGAAGTTTTTGAAGGAGAAACATTTCTGAACATTACGGGCCAATGTAAAATGGGGTTTTTGGATATAAATATGAACTTTATCGAGCAAAACATACATGTATTGTGTAACATGAAGTCCTATGAGTGCCATCTGATGAAGATCATCAAAGGTTAGTGCTTAATTTTAGCTGTCTTTCGGGTTTTTGTGACGCCTCTTCTTGCTAGGAAAATGGCTGTGTTTTTTCTTGTCAAGGTGATGTCCTAACATAATCTAATGTTTTGCTTTCGACGTAAAGCCTTTTTGAAATCGGACAATGTGGTTGGATTAACTTCTTTGGGATAGGTGGCAGTATTTTCACAGCCGGATAAAAAACGTACCCGATTTAATCTGGTTACTATTCCTGCCCAGAAACTATAATATGAAAATAATTAGTAGATTTTGATAGAAAACACTCTAAAGTTTCTAAAACTATTTGAATGGTGTCTGTGAGTATAACAGAACTCATATGGCAGGCCAAAACCTGAGAAGATTCCATACAGGAAGTGCCCTGTCTGATCATTTGTTGTCCTTCTGTTGCATCTCTATCAAAAATACAGCATCTGTGCTGTAACGTGACATTTTCTAAGGCTTCCATTGGCTCTCTAAAGCCGCCAGAAAGTGGAATGGGGTGTCTGCTGTCTCTGGGCGAAGAACAGCAGGAGAATTTGTAAGTGGTCAGCCTGGGGACAGTGACACTGGAAATGCGCGGTCACGAGACTACTCCATTTTTTTCTTTCAGCCTTTGAATGAATACAACGTTGCCCAGTTGGAATATTATCGCTATTTCACGAGGAAAATAGCTTAAAAATCGATTTTAACCTGTTGGGGCTAGGGGGCAGTATTTTCACGGCTGGATAAAAAAACGTACCCGATTTAATCTGGTTACTAATCCTACCCAGTAACTAGAATATGCATATACTTATTATATATGGATAGAAAACACCCTAAAGTTTCTAAAACTGTTTGAATGGTGTCTGTGAGTATAACAGAACTCATTTGGCAGGCAAAACCCTGAGACATTTTCTGACAGGAAGTGGATACCTGATGTGTTGAATTACCTTTAAGCCTATGCCATTGAAACACACAGGGGCTGATTAATGTTTTGGCACTTCCTATTGCTTCCACTAGATGTCACCAGCCTTTACAAAGTGTTTTGAGTCTTCTACTATGAGATCTGACCGAACAAGAGCCTTGGAACGGTGATGGCCGATTAGACTCTGGCGTGCGAGGTCATGTTGGGTACCCTCGTTCCAATACGTTTTAAAGAGAATGCATTCGTCCACCTTGAATATTATTCATGTTCTGGTTAAAAAAGGCACTAATGATTTATGCTATACAACGTTTGACATGTTTGAACGAACGTAAATATATTTTTTCCCCTCGTTCATGAAGTGAAGTCCGGCGGGCTTAGATCATGTGCTAACAACACGGAGCTTTTTGGACATAAATGATGAGCTTTTTTGAACAAAACTACATTCGTTATGGACCTGGGATTCCTGGAAGTGACATCTGATGAAGAGAATCAAAGGTAATGGATTATTTACATAGTATTTTCGATTTTAGATCTCTCCAACATGGCCGTTTGTCTGTATAGCAAAGCGTATTTTTCTGGGCGCAGTGCTCAGATTATTGCAAAGTGTGATTTCCCAGTAAGGTTATTTTTAAATCTGGCAAGTCGATTGCGTTCAAGAGATGTAAATCTATAATTCTTTAAATGACAATATAATATTTTACCAATGTTTTCTAATTTTAATTATTTAATTTGTGGTGCTGACTTGACTGCCGGTTATTGAAGGGAAACAATTTCCTGAACATCAACGCCATAGTAAAACGCTGTTTTTGGATATAAATATGAACTTGATAGAACTAAAAATGCATGCATTGTCTAACATAATGTCCTAGGAGTGTCATCTGATGGAGATTGTCAAAGGTTAGTGCATCATTTTAGCTGGTTTTATGGTTTTGGTGACGCCTGTCTTTGAATTGACAAAACATTACACACAGCTATTGTCAATGCACTCTCCTAACATAATCTAACTTTATGCTTTCGCCGTAAAACCTTTTTGAAATCGGACAACGTGGTTAGATTAAGGAGATGTTTATCTTTCAAAGGGTGTAAGATAGTTGTATGTTTGAAAAATTTGAATTTTGACATTTATTTGGTTTCAAATTTGCCTCTCTTGAAATGCACCTGCTGTTGATAGGGTGCACCACGGGTGGCACGCTAGCGTCCCACATAGCCCCAAGAGGTTAAACAGCGTTTGACATGCTTCTAAGTACGGTAATGGAATATTTTGACATTTCTTGGCACGAAATGCGCTCGCGCGTCACCCTTCGGATAGTGACCTGAACGCATGAACAATACGGAGCTATTTGAATATAACTATGGATTATTTGGAACCAAAACAAGATTTGTTGTTGAAGTAGAAGTCCTGGGAGTGCATTCTGACGAAGAACAGCAAAGGTAATCCAATTTATCTAATAGTAATTCTGAGTTTAGGTTGTCCGAAACTTGGTGGGTGTCAAAATAGCTAGCCGTGATGGCCGAGCTATGTACTCAGAATATTGCAAAATGTGCTTTCGCCGAAAAGCTATTTTAAAATCTGACACCGCGATTGCATAAAGGAGTTCTGTATCTATAATTCTTAAAATAATTGTTATGTTTTTTGTGAACGTTTATCGTGAGTAATTTAGTAAATTCACCGGAAGTGTTCGGTGGGAATGCTAGTTCTGAACGTCACATGCTAATGTAAAAAGCTGGTTTTTGATATAAATATGAACTTGATTGAACAAAACATGCATGTATTGTATAACATAATGTCCTAGGAGTGTCATCTGATGAAGATCATCAAAGGTTAGTGCTGCATTTAGCTGTGGTTTTGTTTCTTGTGACATTATATGCTAGCTTGAAAAATGGGTGTCTGATTATTTCTGGCTGGGTACTCTCCTGACATAATCTAATGTTTTGCTTTCGTTGTAAAGCCTTTTTGAAATCGGACAATGTGGTTAGATTAACGAGAGTCTTATCTATAAAATGGTGTATTACACTTGTATGTGTGAGAAATTTGAATTATGAGATTTTGGTGGTTTTGAATTTGCCGCCCTGCTATTTCACTGGCTGTTGAATAGTGTGTCCCGCAGGTGGGACGGTCACGTCCCACATACCCAAGAGAGGTTAAAAACAGTGTCCAAAGAAGGGCCAGATGTATACAGAATGGTGTCGTCTGCGTAGAGGTGCATCAGAGAATCACCAGCAGCAAGAGCGACATCATTGATGTATACAGAGAAAAGTGTCGGCCCAAGATTTGAACCCTGCGGCACACCCATAGAGACTGCCAGAGGTTCAGACAACAGGCCCTCCGATTTGGAACACTGAACTCTATCAGAGAAGTAGTTGGTGAACCAGGCGAGGCAGTCATTTGAGAAACCAAGGCTGTTGAGTCTGCCAATAAGAATACGGTGATTGACAGAGTCGAAAGCCTTGGCCAGGTCGATGAAGACGGCTGCTCAGTACTGTCTTTTATCCATGGCAGTTATGATGTCGTTTAGGACCTTGAGCGTGGCTGAGGTGCACCCATGACCAGCTCGGAAACCAGATTGCATAGCGGAGAAGGTTGGGTGGGATTCGAAATGGTCGGTGATCTGTTTGTTAACATTAATGTTACAGAGAGACCTGGCAGGAGGAGCAGAGAGACCTGGCAGGAGGAGCAGAGAGACCTGGCAGGAGGAGCAGAGAGACCTGGCAGGAGGTGCAGAAAGACCTGGCAGGAGGAGCAGAGAGACCTGTCAGGAGGAGCAGAGACACCTGGCAGGAGGAGCAGAGAGACCTGGCAGGAGGAGCAGAGAGACCTGGCAGGAGGAGCAGAGAGACCTGGCAGGAGGAGTGTTACAGAGAGACCAGGCAGGAGGAGCAGAGAGACCTGGCAGGAGGAGCAGAGAGACCTGGCAGGAGGAGCAGAGAGACCTGGCAGGAGGAGTGTTACAGAGAGACCTGGCAGGAGGAGTGTTACAGAGAGACCTGGCAGGAGGAGCAGTGAGACTTGGCAGGAGGAGCAGAGAGACCTGGCAGGAGGAGCAGAGAGACCTGGCAGGAGGAGTGTTACAGAGAGACCTGGCAGGAGGAGCAGAGAGACCTGTCAGGAGGAGTGTTACAGAGAGACCTGGCAGGAGGAGCAGAGAGACCTGGCAGGAGGAGCAGAGAGACCTAGCAGGAGGAGCAGAGAGACCTGGCAGGAGGAGTGTTACAGAGAGACCTGGCAGGAGGAGCAGAGAGACCTGGCAGGAGGAGCAGAGAGACCTGGCAGGAGGAGCAGAGAGACCTGGCAGGAGGAGTGTTACAGAAAGACCTGGCAGGAGGAGCAGAGAGACCTGTCAGGAGGAGCAGAGAGACCTGGCAGGAGGAGCAGAGAGACCTGGCAGGAGGAGCAGAGAGACCTGGCAGGAGGAGCAGAGAGACCTGACAGGAGGAGTGTTACAGACAGACCTGGCAGGAGGAGCAGAGAGACCTGGCAGGAGGAGCAGAGAGACCTGGCAGGAGGAGCAGAGAGACCTGGCAGGAGGAGTGTTACAGAAAGACCTGGCAGGAGGAGCAGAGAGACCTGTCAGGAGGAGCAGAGAGACCTGGCAGGAGGAGCAGAGAGACCTGGCAGGAGGAGTGTTACAGACAGACATGGCAGGAGGAGCAGAGAGACCTGGCAGGAGGAGCAGAGAGACCTGGCAGGAGGAGTGTTACAGACAGACCTGGCAGGAGGAGCAGAGAGACCTGGCAGGAGGAGCAGAGAGACCTGGCAGGAGGAGCAGAGAGACCTGGCAGGAGGAGTGTTACAGAGAGACCTGGCAGGAGGAGCAGAGAGACCTGGCAGGAGGAGCAGAGAGACCTGGCAGGAGGAGTGTTACAGACAGACCTGGCAGGAGGAGCAGAGAGACCTGGCAGGAGGGGCAGAGAGACCTGGCAGTGACCTGGTATGCATATTACAAGCAGAAGACCCTAAAGGAAATATCTTATCAGGTTTTGCATTGGCAGGTCAGGTGAAATCCAGCTTTTACAAGCTGACATCCTCTTTCCTGGCCCAGCAGAGCATGGGACAGAGAAGACCAGAGAGGAGAGAGGAGTGGGACAGAGAAGACCAGAGAGGAGAGAGGAGTGGGACAGAGAAGACCAGAGAGGAGAGAGGAGTGGGACAGAGAAGACCAGCGAGGAGAGAGGAGTGGGACAGAGAAGACCAGAGAGGAGAGAGGAGTGGGACAGAGAAGACCAGAGAGGAGAGAGGAGTGGGACAGAGAGGACTAGAGAGGAGAGAGGAGTGGGACAGAGAAGACCAGAGAGGAGAGAGGAGTGGGACAGAGAAGACCAGAGAGGAGAGAGGAGTGGGACAGAGAAGACCAGAGAGGAGAGAGGAGTGGGACAGAGAAGACCAGAGAGGAGAGAGGAGTGGGACAGAGAAGACCAGAGAGGAGAGAGGAGTGGGACAGAGAGGACTAGAGAGGAGAGAGGAGTGGGACAGAGAGGACTAGAGAGGAGAGAGGAGTGGGACAGAGAAGACCAGAGAGGAGAGAGGAGTGGAACAGAGACGAGCAGAGAGGAGAGAGGAGTGGAACAGAGACGAGCAGAGAGGAGAGAGGAGTGGAACAAGGTTGTGGGACAGATGTTTGTGTGATTGGGGTAAAGGTAGAGTAAGGAGAGAGGGAGGAAGAGAGGGTTTTGTACCTGTTTGGCAGACTGTCCCTGTAAACCCAGGTGGACACTGGCAGGTGAACATGTTAACCTGGTCTGAACAGGTACCTCCGTTCTGACAGGGGTAGGACGAACACTCCTCTACATCTACACACACACACACACACACACACACACACACACACACACACACACACACACACACACACACACACACACACACACACACACACACACACACACACACACACACAGAGAGAGAGAGAGACAGAGAGACATGAGGATGAATAGGGTGACTGCAGTATCAACACATACAAGACTGAATAAACCCAGGCTGATTTAGTAGAAGGTATTGAATTGTCCAGGAGGAGTGTTACAGAGAGACCTGGCAGGAGGAGCAGAGAGACCTGGCAGGAGGAGTGTTACAGAGAGACCTGGCAGGAGGAGCAGAGAGACCTGGCAGGAGGAGTGTTACAGAGAGACCTGGCAGGAGGAGCAGAGAGACCTGGCAGGAGGAGTGTTACAGAGAGACCTGGCAGGAGGAGCAGAAAGACCTGGCAGGAGGAGTGTTACAGAGAGACCTGGCAGGAGGAGCAGAGAGACCTGGCAGGAGGAGCAGAAAGACCTGGCAGGAGGAGCAGAGAGACCTGGCAGGAGGAGCAGAGAGACCTGGCAGGAGGAGTGTTACAGAGAGACCTGTCAGGAGGAGCAGAGAGACCTGGCAGGAGGAGCAGAGAGACCTGGCAGGAGGAGTGTTACAGACAGACCTGGCAGGAGGAGCAGAGAGACCTGGCAGGAGGAGCAGAGAGACCTGGCAGTGACCTGGTATGCATATTACAAGCAGATGACCCTAAAGGAAATATCTTATCAGGTTTTGCATTGGCAGGTCAGGTGAAATCCAGCTTTTACAAGCTGACATCCTCTTTCCTGGCCCAGCAGAGCATGGGACAGAGAAGACCAGAGAGGAGAGAGGAGTGGGACAGAGAAGACCAGAGAGGAGAGAGGAGTGGGACAGAGAAGACCAGAGAGGAGAGAGGAGTGGGACAGAGAAGACCAGAGAGGAGAGAGGAGTGGGACAGAGAAGACCAGAGAGGAGAGAGGAGTGGGACAGAGAAGACCAGAGAGGAGAGAGGAGTGGGACAGAGAAGACCAGAGAGGAGAGAGGAGTGGGACAGAGAAGACCAGAGAGGAGAGAGGAGTGGGACAGAGAAGACCAGAGAGGAGAGAGGAGTGGGACAGAGAGGACTAGAGAGGAGAGAGGAGTGGGACAGAGAAGACCAGAGAGGAGAGAGGAGTGGGGCAGAGACCAGAGAGGAGCAGAGAGGAGTGGGACAGAGACCAGAGAGGAGCAGAGAGGAGCAGAGAGGAGTGGGACAGAGACCAGAGAGGAGAGGGACAGAGAAGACCAGAGAGGAGAGAGGAGTGGAACAGAGACGAGCAGAGAGGAGAGAGGAGTGGAACAAGGTTGTGGGACAGATGTTTGTGTGATTGGGGTAAAGGTAGAGTAAGGAGAGAGGGAGGAAGAGAGGGTTTTGTACCTGTTTGGCAGAGTGTCCCTGTAAACCCAGGTGGACACTGGCAGGTGAACCCGTTAACCTGGTCTGAACAGGTACCTCCGTTCTGACAGGGGTAGGACGAACACTCCTCTACATCTACACACACACACACACACACACACACACACACACACACACACACACACACACACACACACACACACACACACACACAGAGAGAGAGAGAGACAGGGAGACATGAGGATGAATAGGGTGACTGCAGTATCAACACATACAAGACTGAATAAACCCAGGCTGATTTAGTAGAAGGTATTGAATTGTCCAGGAGGAGTGTTACAGAGAGACCTGGCAGGAGGAGCAGAGAGACCTGGCAGGAGGAGTGTTACAGAGAGACCTGGCAGGAGGAGCAGAAAGACATGGCAGGAGGATTGTTACAGAGAGACCTGGCAGGAGGAGCAGAGAGACCTGGCAGGAGGAGCAGAAAGACCTGGCAGGAGGAGTGTTACAGAGAGACCTGGCAGGAGGAGCAGAAAGACCTGGCAGGAGGAGTGTTACAGAGAGACCTGGCAGGAGGAGCAGAGAGACCTGGCAGGAGGAGTGTTACAGAGAGACCTGGCAGGAGGAGCAGAAAGACCTGGCAGGAGGAGCAGAAAGACCTGGCAGGAGGAGCAGAAAGACCTGGCAGGAGGAGTGTTACAGAGAGACCTGGCAGGAGGAGCAGAGAGACCTGGCAGGAGGAGCAGAAAGACCTGGCAGGAGGAGTGTTACAGAGAGACCTGGCAGGAGGAGCAGAGAGACCTGGCAGGAGGAGCAGAGAGACCTGGCAGGAGGAGCAGAAAGACCTGGCAGGAGGAGCAGAGAGACCTGGCAGGAGGAGCAGAGAGACCTGGCAGGAGGAGTGTTACAGAAAGACCTGGCAGGAGGAGCAGAGAGACCTGGAAGGAGGAGCAGAGAGACCTGGCAGGAGGAGTGTTACAGAGAGACCTGTCAGCAGGAGCAGAGAGACCTGGCAGGAGGAGCAGAGAGACCTGGCAGGAGGAGCAGAGAGACCTGGCAGGAGGAGCAGAAAGACCTGGCAGGAGGAGTGTTACAGAGAGACCTGGCAGGAGGAGTAGAGAGACCTGGCAGGAGGAGTGTTACAGAGAGACCTGTCAGGAGGAGCAGAGAGACCTGGCAGGAGGAGCAGAGAGACCTGGCAGGAGGAGCAGAGAGACCTGGCAGGAGGAGCAGAGAGACCTGGCAGGAGGAGCAGAGAGACCTGGAAGGAGGAGCAGAGAGACCTGGCAGGAGGAGTGTTACAGAGAGACCTGTCAGCAGGAGCAGAGAGACCTGGCAGGAGGAGCAGAGAGACCTGGCAGGAGGAGCAGAGAGACCTGGCAGGAGGAGCAGAAAGACCTGGCAGGAGGAGTGTTACAGAGAGACCTGGCAGGAGGAGCAGAGAGACCTGGCAGGAGGAGCAGAGAGACCTGGCAGTGACCTGGTATGCATATTACAAGCAGATGACCCTAAAGGAAATATCTTATCAGGTTTTGCATTGGCAGGTCAGGTGAAATCCAGCTTTTACAAGCTGACATCCTCTTTCCTGGCCCAGCAGAGCATGGGACAGAGAAGACCAGAGAGGAGAGAGGAGTGGGACAGAGAAGACCAGAGAGGAGAGAGGAGTGGGACAGAGAAGACCAGAGAGGAGAGAGGAGTGGGACAGAGAGGACTAGAGAGGAGAGAGGAGTGGGACAGAGAAGACCAGAGAGGAGAGAGGAGTGGGACAGAGAAGACCAGAGAGGAGAGAGGAGTGGGACAGAGAAGACCAGAGAGGAGAGAGGAGTGGGACAGAGAAGACCAGAGAGGAGAGAGGAGTGGGACAGAGAAGACCAGAGAGGAGAGAGGAGTGGGACAGAGAAGACCAGAGAGGAGAGAGGAGTGGGACAGAGAAGACCAGAGAGGAGAGAGGAGTGGGACAGAGAAGACCAGAGAGGAGAGAGGAGTGGGACAGAGCGGACTAGAGAGGAGAGAGGAGTGGGACAGAGAAGACCAGCAGAGAGGAGAGAGGAGTGGGACAGAGAAGACCAGAGAGGAGAGAGGAGTGGGACAGAGAGCACTAGAGAGGAGAGAGGAGTGGGACAGAGAGCACTAGAGAGGAGAGAGGAGTGGGACAGAGAAGACCAGAGAGGAGAGAGGAGTGGGACAGAGAAGACCAGCAGAGAGGAGAGAGGAGTGGGACAGAGAGCACTAGAGAGGAGAGAGGAGTGGGACAGAGAGCACTAGAGAGGAGAGAGGAGTGGGACAGAGAAGACCAGAGAGGAGAGAGGAGTGGGGCAGAGACCAGAGAGGAGCAGAGAGGAGTGGGACAGAGACCAGAGAGGAGCAGAGAGGAGCAGAGAGGAGTGGGACAGAGAGGAGTGGGACAGAGACCAGAGAGGAGAGAGGAGTGGGACAGAGACGAGCAGAGAGGAGTGGGACAGAGACCAGAGAGGAGCAGAGAGGAGTGAGGAATGGGACAGAGACCAGAGAGGAGAGAGGAGTGGGACAGAGACCAGAGGGACAGAGACCAGAGAGGAGCAGAGAGGAGTGGGACAGAGACCAGAGAGGAGTGGGACAGAGACCAGAGAGGAGAGAGGAGTGGGACAGAGACCAGAGAGGAGAGGGACAGAGACCAGAGGGACAGAGACCAGAGAGGAGAGAGGAGTAGGACAGAGACCAGAGAGGAGCAGAGAGGAGCATACCTGATTCCCAAATCAACCGATAGCCCTTAACCCCTAGCCCCCTAGCCCCTAACCTCTAGCCCTTAACCCCTAGCCCCTAACCTCTAGCCCTTAACCCCTATTCCCTAACCTCTAGCCCTTAACCCCTATTCCCTAACCCCTAACCAGTAGCCCCTAACCCTTAACCCCTAGCCCCTAATCCCTAGCCCCTAACCAGTAGCCCCTAACTCTTAACCCCTAGCCCCTAGCCAATAATCCCTAGCCCCTAACCAGTAGCCCCTAGCCCCTAATCCCTAGCCCCTAACCAGTAGCCCCTAACCCTTAATCCCTAGCCCCTAGCCCCTTACCCCCTAGCCCCTAACCAGTAGCCCCTAACCCTTAACCCCTAGCCCCTAGCCCCTAATCCCTAGCCCCTAACCAGTAGCCCCTAACCCTTAACCCCTAGCCCCTAGCCCCTAGCCCCTAATCCCTAGCCCCTAACCAGTAACCCTTAACCCCTAGCCCCTAATCCCTAGCCCCTAACCAGTAGCCCCTAACCCTTAACCCCTAATCCCTAGCCCCTAACCAGTAGCCCCTAACCCTTAACCCCTAGCCCCTAATCCCTAGCCCCTAACCAGTAGCCCCTAACTCTTAACCCCTAGCCCCTAGCCAATAATCCCTAGCCCCTAACCAGTAGCCCCTAGCCCCTAGCCCCTAATCCCTAGCCCCTAACCAGTAGCCCATAACCCTTAATCCCTAGCCCCTAGCCCCTAACCCCTAGCCCCTAACCAGTAGCCCCTAACCCTTAACCCCTAGCCCCTAGCCCCTAATCCCTAGCCCCTAACCAGTAGCCCCTAACCCTTAACCCCTAGCCCCTAGCCCCTAACCCCTAGCCCCTAACCAGTAGCCCCTAACCCTTAACCCCTAGCCCCTAGCCCCTAATCTCTAGCCCCTAACCAGTAGCCCCTAACCCTTAACCCCTAGCCCCAAACCCCCAGCCCCTAATACCTAGCCCTTACGCCTAGAGCAGAGAAGAGAGAGGGGGTGGGGGCCCTGTCCAGTAAACCTCCAGCCCCTACTCACTAGATCTAAAAGAGTATATACTCTGTATGTACTGTGTATATTTTTATACAGTTGAAGTCGGAAGTTTACATACACTTTAGCCAAATACATGTAAACTCAGTTTTTCACAATTCATGATATTTAATCCTAGTAAAAATTCCCTGTTTTACGTCAGTTAGGATCACCACTTTACTTGAAGAATGTGAAATGTCAGAATAATAGTAATGAGAATTATTTATTTCAGCTTTTATTTCTTTCATCACACTCCCAGTGGGTCAGAAGTTTACATAAACTCAATTAGTATTTGGTAGCATTGCCTTTAAATTGTTTAACTTGGGTCAAACGTTTCGGGTAGCCTTCCACAAGCTTCCCACAAAAAGTTGGGTGAATTTCGGCCCATTCCTCCTGACAGAGCTGCTGTAACTGAGTCAGGTTTGTAAGGCCTCCTTGCTCGCACACATTTTTTCAGTTCTGCCCACAAATGTTCTATGGGATTGACGTCAGGGCTTTGTGATGGCCACTCCAATACCTTGACTTTGTTGTCCTTAACTTCTCTAGGAAAGGGGGGCAGTATTGAGTAGCTTGGATGAAAAGCATGCCCAAAGTAAAATGCCTGCTACTCAGGCCCAAAAGCTAGAATATGAAATCTGAGGTTTGTAGTTTTTCAAGTGATTGCCTATCCAATATACAGTGTCTGTGGGGTCATATTGCACTTCCTAAGGCTTCCACTAGATGTCAACAGTCTTTAAAACGTTGTTTCAGGCTTCTACTGTGAATGGGGAGAGAATAAGAGCTGATTCAGTCAGGTGTCTGGAAAATTGGCGTGAGCTCAATGATGCGCGCGGCTGTGAGCGCGAGCTGCCTTTCCTTTCAAATCTAAAGACAAAGGAATTGTCCGGTTGGAATATTATTGAATATTTATGATAAAAACATCCTAAAGATTGATTCTATACATCGTTTGACATGTTTCTACGAACTGTAATGTAACTATTTAGGCTTTTCGTCTGGACTAAACTCGCGTGCTTAGTGAATTTGGAGTGCTGGACTAAACGCGCAAACAAAATGGAGGTATTTGGACATAAAGATGAACTTTATCGAACAAAACAAACATTTATTGTGGAACTGGGATTCCTGGGAGTGCATTCCGATGAAGATCATCAAAGGTAAGTGAATATTTATAATGCTATTTCTGACTTCTGTTGACTCCACAACATGGCGGGTATCTGTACGGCTTGTTTTGATGTCTGAGCGCTGTACTCAGATTATTGCAAAGTTTGCTTTCGCCGTAAAGCTTTTTTGAAATCTGACACAGCGGTTGCATTAAGGAGAAGTTTATCTATAATTCTGTGCATAACACTTGTATCTTTTATCAGAGTTTATGATGAGTATTTCTGTAAATTGATGTGCTCAATCACCGGGGGTTTGGAGGCAAAACATTTCTGAACATTACACGCCAATGTAAAATGGGTTTTTTGGATATAAATATGAACTTTATCGAGCAAAACATACATGTATTGTGTAACATGAAGTCCTATGAGTGCCATCTGATGAAGATCATCAAAGGTTAATGATTAATTATAGCTGTATTTCTGGTTTTTGTGACGCCTCTCCTTGCTTGGAAAATGGCTGTGTGGTTTTTCTTGTCTAGGTGCTGTCCTAACATAATCTAATGCTATGCTTTCGCCGTAAAGCCTTTTTGAAATCGGACACTGTGGTTGGATTAACAATAAGTCTATCTTTAAAATGGTGTATAATACTTGTATGTGTGAGAAATTTGAATTATGAGATTTTTGCTAGCGTCCCACATTTCCCAGAGAGGTTAAGCCTTTTTGCCACAACTTTGGAAGTATGCTTGGGGCCATTGTTCATTTGGAAGGCCCATTTGTGACCAAGCTTTAACTCCCTGACTGATGTCTTTAGATGTTGCTTCAATGTATCCACATAATTTTCCTTCCTCATGATGCCATGTATTTTGTGAAGTGCACCAGTCCCTCCTGCTGCAAAGCACCCCCACAACATGATGCTGCCACCCCCGTGCTTCACGGTTGGGATGGTGTTCTTTGGCTTGCAAGCCTCCCCCTTTTTCCTCCAAACATAACGATGGTCATTATGACCAAACAGGTATATTTTTGTTTCATCAGACCAGAGGACATTTCTCCAAAAAGTACGATCTTTGTCCCCCTGTGCAGTTGCAAACCGTAGTCTGGCTTTATTATGGCGGTTTTGGAGCAGTGGCTTCTTCCTTGCTGAGTGGCCTTTCAGGTTATGTCAATATAGGACTTGTTTTACTGTGGATATAGATACTTTTGTGCCTGTTTCCTCCAGCATCTTCACAAGGTCATTTGCTGTTGTTCTGGGATTGATTTGCATTTTTCGCACCAAAGTACGTTCATCTCTAGGACACAGAACGTGTCTCCTTCCTGAGCGGTATGACGGCTGCGTGGTCCCATGGTGTTTATACTTGCGTACTATTGTTTGTACAGATGAACGTGGTACCTTCAGGCGTTTGGAAATTATTTTTACATTTTACATTTTAGTCATTTAGCAGACGCTCTTATCCAGAGCGACTTACAGTAGTGAATGCATACATTTCATTTCTAAACATTATTATATATTTTTTTTAAATTGCTCCCAAGGATGAACCAGACTTGTGGAGTCTGATTTATTTTGATTATCCCATGATGTCAAGGAAAGAGGCACTGAGTTTGAAGGTAGGACTTAAAATACATCCACAGGTACACCTCCAATTGACTCAAATGATGTCAATTAGCTTATCAGAAGCTTCTAAAGCCATTTTCTGGAATTTTCCAAGCTGTTAAAAGGCACAGTCAACTTAGTGTATGTAAACTTCTGAGCCACTGGAATTGTGATACAGTGAATTATAAGTGAAATAATCATTCTCTCTACTATTATTCTGACATTTCACATTCTTAAAATAAAGTGGTGATCCTAACTGACCTAAGACAGGGAATTTCTACTGGGATTAATTGTCAGGAATTGTGAAAAACTGAATTTAAATGTATTTGGCTAAGGTGTATGTGAACTTCCGACTTCAACTGTATACACAAGTATGTGAACATCCCTTCAAATCAGGGGAATCAGCTATTTCAGCCACACCCGTTGCTGACAGGTTTATAAAATGTAGCACACAGCCATGCACTCTCCATAGACAAACATTGGCAGTAGAATGGCCCGTACTGAAGAGCTCAATGACTTTCAACGTGGCACCGTCATAGGATGCCACCTTTCCAACAAGTCAGTTCATCAAATTTCTGCCCTGCTAGAGCTGCCCCGGCCAACTGTAAGTGCTGTTATTGTGAAGTGGAAATGTCTAGGAGCAACAACGGCTCTGCTGCAAAGTGGTAGGCCACACAAGCTCACAGAACAGGAATGCGGGTGCTGAATGCACATTGCGTCTAAAAATCCTCTGTCCTCTGTCACTACTGAGTTCCAAACTGCCTCTGGAAGCAACGTCAGCACAATAACTGTTCATCGGGAGCATCATGAAATCGGTTTCCATGGCCGAGCAGCCACACATAAGCCTAAGATAACCATATGCAAAGCCAAGCGTCGGCTGGAGTGGTGTAAAGCTCGCCGCCATTGGACTCTGGAGCAGTGGAAACACGTTCTCAGGAGTCATGAATCACGCTTCACCGTCTGGCAGTCTGACGGACGAGTCTGGGTTTGGTGAATGCCAGGCAAATGCTACCTGACAGATGGCATAGGGCCAACTGTAAAGTTTGGTGGAGGGGAATAATAGTCTGGGGATGATTTTCATGATTCGGGCGCCTTAGTTCCAGTGAAGGGAAATCTTAAGGCCACAGCATACAATGACATTCCAGATGATTCTGTGCTTCCAACTTTGTGGCAACAGTTTAGGGAAGGCCCTTCCCTTTTTCAGCATGTAAAATGCCCCAGTGCACAAAGCAAGGTCCATACAGAAATGTTTTGTTGAGATCAGTGTGGAAGAACTTAACTAGCCTGCACAGAGCACTGACCTCAACCCCATTGAACACCTTTGGGATGAAATGGAACGCCGACTGCGAGCCAGACCTAATCGTTCAACATCGGGGCCCGACCTCACTAATGCTCTTGTGGCTGAATGGAAGCAAGTCCCTGCAGCAATTTCTAGTGGAAAGCCTTCCCAGAAGAGTGGAGGCTGTTATAGCAGCAAAACGGGGGCCAACTCCATATTAATACCCATGATTTTAGAATGAGATGTTCACATACTTTTGGTCATGTAATGTATGTATGAAATACGCATTGATACATCCAACCCAAAGGTTTAAAACATATTTACCAGTCAGTTCCCGAAAACATGTCTTTAAACCTATCAAATCCTCTCAAATCTAGGTGCTATGGGGTTGTTTCTAAACAGGGTCTGTATTTATGGTTCCGCGGCAGAACGGAGCAGAGTGACTGTGGTCAAAGGTCACCGACTGACCTATCTGGCACCGTGGTCCGGTGAAGCCAGCCAGACAGGAGCAGGTGAAGGAAGGGTTTCCGGTGATGCAGTCGTCTATACAGCGACCTCCGTTCAGACAGGGTCGAAGGTGTGGGCACACAGACGCTGTGGAGGAGAAATAGAGCAGTTAGTTAGTGAGGAGGAGGGATAGGACAGCTAGTTAGTGAGGAGGAGGGATAGAACAGCTAGTTAGTGAGGAGGAGAGATAGAACAGCTATTTAGTGAGGAGGAGAGATATAACAGCTAGTTAGTGAGGAGAGATTGAAGAGCTAGTTAGTAAGGAGGAGAGATATAAGAGCTAGTTAGTGAGGTGGAGAGCTATAACAGCTAGTTAGTGAGGAGGAGAGCTATAACAGCTAGTTAGTGAGGAGGAGGGATAGAACAGCTAGTTAGTGAGGAGGAGGGATAGAACAGCTAGTTAGTGAGGAGGAGGGATAGAACAGCTAGTTAGTGAGGAGGAGGGATAGAACAGCTAGTTAGTGAGGAGGAGAGATAGAACAGCTAGTTAGTGAGGAGGAGGGATAGAACAGCTAGTTAGTGAGGAGGAGGGATAGAACAGCTAGTTAGTGAGGAGGAGGGATAGAACAGCTAGTTAGTGAGGAGGAGGGATAGAACAGCTAGTTAGTGAGGAGGAGAGAAGTCATGCAGCATCAGTTCAACAAAATGCTAGTCCCATACATCATGCAGCATCAGTCCTAGTCCCATACATCATGCAGCATCAGTCCTAGTCCCATACGTCATGCAGCATCAGTCCTAGTCCCGTATGTCATGCAGCATCAGTCCTAGTCCCGTACGTCATGCAGCATCAGTCCTAGTCCCATACGTCATGCAGCATCAGTCCTACAAAACGCTAGTCCCATACGTCATGCAGCATCAGTCCTACAAAACGCTAGTCCCATACGTCATGCAGCATCAGTCCTAGTCCCGTATGTCATGCAGCATCAGTCCTAGTCCCATACGCCATGCAGCATCAGTCCTACCAAACGCTAGTCCAGCTAAGACAATGGAGGATAGGGTACATCAGACGAATGTTGTGTCAAATCAAATCACAATTTGATCATCTCACATTTATATTAAAGTGCATTTAACAATCGTCACAACACACTTCATTTAAATTTTTTATTTTTTTATCATAATGACTAAATATCCATCCTATCCCTCCTCCATCTTACCAGAGTCGTTGCATCCGCCCACCTCCACCTGGGCGTTGTCAATACGGAACACCCATCTCCCGGGGTAACCCACATTGGTGGTTCCCTCCACATCCACGACATCATCAGTACGAGACCCCGGGATGTTGAAGTAACGTTTCCCGTCGCCGGCGTTAAAACCTGCCTAGGAGCAGATACTGAGTTACAGTTTAGAGTGATGCTGAAGAGAGACCACCCTTAAAGACATGCTCCGGGTGATGCTGAAGAGACCACCCTTAAAGACATGTCCCGGGTGATGCTGAAGAGACCACCCTTAAAGACATGTCCCAGGTGATGCTGAAGAGACCACCCTTAAAGACATGTCCCGGGTGATGCTGAAGAGAGACCACCCTTAAAGACATGTCCCGGGTGATGCTGAAGAGACCACCCTTAAAGACATGTCCCGGGTGATGCTGAAGAGACCACCCTTAAAGACATGTCCCGGGTGATGCTGAAGAGACCAGCCTTAAAGACATGCTCCGGGTGATGCTGAAGAGACCACCCTTAAAGACATGCTCCGGGTGAGGCTGAAGAGAGACCACCCTTAAAGACATGTCCCGGGTGATGCTGAAGAGACCACCCTTAAAGACATGCTCCGGGTGATGCTGAAGAGAGACCACCCTTAAAGACATGTCCCGGGTGAGGCTGAAGAGACCACCCTTAAAGACATCCTCCGGGTGATGCTGAAGAGACCACCCTTAAAGACATGTCCCGGGTGATGCTGAAGAGACCACCCTTAAAGACATGCTCCGGGTGATGCTGAAGAGACCACCCTTAAAGACATGCTCCGGACGGAACTTTGGCAACGACTAAGTATTTTTAAACCTCCCGCTTTGGGCTGGATGTGTCCATGTGTAGTTTATATATGCATAATCTAGAAGCAGAATTACACTATTACCTCAATTAGCCATGAAATCCCTAGTTTGAAAGCAATTGTTTTTCTGACCTAGAGAGAGAGAGAAAGAGAGAGGGAAACAGAGAGAGAGAAAGAGAGATGGGGAGAGAGAGAGAGAGACAGAGAGAGAGAGAGACAGAGAGATAGAGAGAGAAAGAGAGAGAGAGAAAGAGAGAGAGAGAGAGAGAGAGAGAGAGAGAGAGAGGAGAGAGAGAGAGAGAGAAATGACGTGGTGCAGATATGTTAGCTAGTAGGCAATTTTCAGGGACCACTTTTGGCTTCTGAGCGCTACTTTCAGAACTACTGGCTAAAAACAAATATATGAAAGTTCTGGAGAATCTCTTTAATCTGTGTCCCAAGGGCCCGTATGGCTCTGTTCAAAAGTAGTGCACTTTATAGGGAATGTAGGGCGCCATTAGGGTCACGACCTTAGAAAAAGTGGGATACTTCATCTAAATCGCCTTATAGGTGTATGAGCTGTCTGAATACACTTTCTAATTACAACTACTAACACACCTCAATGAAAAATCCCACCAGAGAGCAAAAAGAAAAGCCTGTATGAGAGTTCCAAAGGAAGCTTACGGTAAGATCTCAATGGCCAGCCATGTTGTCTGAGAATTTTAATTCAACCTGAAATCGCAATCTCAAATTTCCAAGTCCCTAAGAGGCTCAAATCCGGGTGAAGCATTCTATTGTTTCCTCATGGGACTGCTATATACTGACTATACTAAACATTAGGAACACCTCCCACCCTCCTTTTGCCCTCAGAACAGCCTCAATTCGTTGGGGCATGGACTCTACAAGGTGTCGACAGCGTTCCACAGGGAGACTGGCCCATGTTGACTCAAATTGGCTGGATGTCCTTTTGGCGGTGGACCACTCTTGATACACACGGGAAACTGTTGGAGTGTGAAAAAACCCAGCAACGTTACAGTTCTTGACACCAACCATTGCGCCTGGCACCTACTACCATACCCCCCGTTCAAAGGCACTTACATTTCTTGTCTTGTCCATTCACACTCTGAATGGCACACATACACAATCCATGTCTCAATTGTCTCAAGGCTTAAAAATCCTTCTTTAACCATGTCTCCTCCTCCTTCATCAACACTGATATGAAGTGGATTTAAAAAGTGACATCAATAAGGGATCATAGCTTTCACCTGGATTCACCTGGTCAGTTACATAACTATTCACACCACTGAGTCAATACATGTTGGAATCACCATTGGCAGAGATTACAGCTGAGTCTTTCTGGGTAAGTCTCTAAGAGCTTTGCACACCTGGATTGTACAATATTTGCACATAATTTTTGTATTTATTCTTCAAGCTGTCAAATTGGTCGTTGATCATTGCTTGACAACCATTTTCAAGTCTTGCCATAGATTTTCAAGCAGATTAAAGTTTTTTTTTTAAATCCCTACAGCATCATGCTGCCACCACCATGCTTCACCGTAGGGATGGTGCCAGGTTTCCTCCAGATGTGACGCTTGGCTTTCAGACCAAAGAGTTCAATCTTGGTTTCATCAGACCAGAGAATGTTGTTTCTCATTGTCTGAGAGTCTTTATGTGACTTTTGGCAAACTCCAAGAGGGCTGTCATGTGCCTTTTACTGATGAGTGGCTTCCATCTGGCCACTCTACCATAAAGGCCTGATTGGTGGAGTGCTGCAGAGATGGTTGTACTTCTGGAAGGTTCTCCCGTCTCCACAGAGGAACTCTGGAGCTCTGTCAGAGTGACTATCGGGTTCTTGGCCACCTCCCTGACCAAGGTCCTTCGCCCCCGATTGCTCAGTTTGGCCGGGCGGCCAGCTCTAGGAAGAGTCTGGGTGGTTCCAAACTTCTTCCATTTAAGAATGATGGAGGCCACTGTGTTCTTGGGGACCTTCAATGCTGCAGAAATGTTTTGGTACCCTTCCCCAGATCTGTGCCTCGACACAATCCTGTCTCGGAGCTCTACAGACAATTCCTTCGACCTCATGGCTTGGTTTTTTGCTCTGACATGCACTGTCAACTGTAGGACCTTATATAGACAGGTCTGTGCCTTTCCAAACCATGTCCAATCAACTGAATTTACCACAGGTGGACTCCAATCAGGTTGTAGAAACATCTCAAGGATGATCAATGGAAACAGGATTAACCTGAGCTCAATTTCGAGTCTCATAGAAAAGGGTCTGAATACTCAAGTAAATAAGGTGTTTGTTATTCTTAATACATTTGCAAAATATTTGAAAAAACTGTTTTCACTTTGCCATTATGGGGTAATGTGTGTAGATTGATGAGGATTGTTTTTATTTAATCCATTTTAGAATAAGGACGCAACAAAACAACATTCGTAAAAAGTCAAGGGGTCTGAATACTTTCCGAATGCACTGTATAGATGGATAGATAGACATTTTCACTGAGTGTACAAAACATTAAGAACACCTGCTCTTTCTATGACATAAAATGTGATTAATCTGGTCAGTCTATTGGTCACATACACATATTTTGCAGATGTTATTGCAGGTGTAGTGAAATGCTTGAATCCAGGTGAAAGCTATGATCCCTTATTGATGTTTCTTGTTAAATCCACTTCAATCAGTGTTGATGAAGGGGAGACATGGTTAAAGAAGGATTTTTAAGCCTTGAGACATGGTTTGTGGATGTGTACCCTTCAGAGGGTGAATGGGCAAGATAAAATATTTAAATGCCTTTGAACGGGGTATGGTAGTAGGTGCCAGGCGCACCGGTTTGAGTCAATAACGTTTCACGCTCAACTGTTTTCCGTGTGTATCAAGAATGGTCCACCACCCAAAGGACAGCCAGGTAACTTGACACACCTGTGGGAAGCATTGGAGTCAACATGGACCAGCATCTCTGTGGAACGCTTTTGACACCATGTAGAGTCCATGTCCCGACAAATTGAGGCTGTTCTGAGGACAAAACAGGGAAGGTATGATCCTAGCTGTGGCTATGGTTTATGAAGACATTTATGATGGTTTGTGAAGACATCTCTGTGATGTTACCTATAAACACGGTTTGTGAAGACATCTCTGTGATGTTACCTATAAACATGGTTTGTGAAGACATCTCTGTGATGTTACCTATAAACATGGTTTGTGAGGACATCTCTGTGATGTTACCTGTGCAGCGATGCCGCCTAGCCCTGCCAGGTCTCCTCCACTGCTGGCATGCATGCCTGTAGTCCAGGTGATGTCATGATACTGGAAGATGGTGAAGGACACCTCTCCGTTGGTGATCAGTACCACTTGGAACGTGTTCACCTGCAGAGAACAGTAGTAGTCAACAGGTCGCATATAGTACCACTATGTAAATACATTTGATTGAATGATTGATTGATTGATATATGTATTTAATTGGTTGAGAATCCTACCGGTGTGATGTCACTTCCTCCGAAGAAGGTGACTTTGTGCCACGTTGAGATGAGGATCCACGTCGCACTGAACTCTGGGAACTCAGAGAAGTGTCGTCTGACGTCAGCTGTGGCCCTCAGAAGGACAGACGGGTCTTTACTCTCTCTGTAAAAGACCTGCCCCGCCCGCCTGTTGTCCACATCAGCCCAGAACGGCGCCACAACCCTACGGTCTCCGGCGATGGGAAACGCCACAGGTGTGAATTGAGACACCTCTCTGAGGAACGAGACCAGGCCATTGTTGTTCACCTGTTGTGGAGGAGAGGAAGAGAGAAGGTAAGGTTAGCATTGTTTCAAAATGAGAAAAAATTACATGGCCATCTACAGGATGTACCAGGTGATAACATGGCTATATACAGGAAGTACCAGGTAATAACATGGTTATATACAGGAAGTACCAGGTAATAACATGTCTATATACAGGAAGTACCAGGTAATAACATGGTTATATACACAGGAAGTACCAGGTAATAACATGGTTATATACACAGGAAGTACCAGGTAATAACATGGCTATATACACAGGAAGTACAGGTAATAACATGGCTATATACAGGAAGTACCAGGTAATAACATGGCTATATACAGGAAGTACCAGGTAATAACATCGCTATATACAGGAAGTAGCAGGTAATAACATGGCTATATACAGGAAGTACCAGGTAATAACATAGTTATATACACAGGAAGTACCAGGTAATAACATGGTTATATACACATGAAGTACCAGGTAATAACATGGCTATATACAGGAAGTACCAGGTAATAACATGGCTATATACAGGAAGTACCAGGTAATAACATGGCTATATACACAGGAAGTACCAGGTAATAACATGGCTATATACAGGAAGTACCAGGTAATAACATGGTTATATACAGGAAGTACCAGGTAATAACATGGCTATATACAGGAAGTACCAGATAATAACATGGCTATATACATGAAGTACTAGGTAATAACATGATTATATACAGGAAGTACCAGGTAATAACATGGCCATCTACAGGGAGTACCAGTACTGAGTCGATGTGCAGGGGTACCAGGTAATAACATGGTTATATATACAGGAAGTACCAGGTAATAGCATGGTTATATACAGGAAGTACCAGGTAATAACATGGTTATATACAGGAAGTACCAGGTAATAACATGGTCCTATACAGGAAGTACCAGGTAATAACATGGTTATATACAGGAAGTACCAGGTAATAACATGGTTATATACAGGAAGTACCAGGTAATAACATGGCCCTATACAGGGAGTACCAGGTAATAACAATAACATGAGTACCAGTACTGAGTGGATGTGCAGGGGTACCAGGTAATAACATGGCCATATACAGGAAGTACCAGGTAATAACATGGCTATGTGCAGGACGTACCAGGTAATAACATGGCTATATAGGGAAGTTTAAAGGCCAGAGGAGGGAAGGGAAGGCTGGTGCAGGGAGGTAGGGGTGGGGTGAACACCACGGCAGTACTGGGTTTTTTCCAGCACTGAGCAAATTTCAGGTCTGCTGAACGTAAACTTCAACACTTAGAGTTCTTACATTTACATTATTATATAAAATTCTTGCCAACAACAGAATGCTATATATATGGGGCATACAACAATCTCAGCTCTGTAGATGTTGTTGCGAAGAGACAGAATCAATAGATCATTTATTCTGGTATTGCCCTGATGTAGCTTGTTTCTGGTCACAGGTTCAGGAATGGTTAAAAAAATCACAACATGCACTTCAAATGAACCTTACAAATAGCAGTGTTGGGGGATCTGGAAAACCACAGTCCATCAATAAATAATATAATAATACTCATAGGAAAGGTTTTAATCTTTAGCTCACAATCTGTGGATAATATACAATTAGAAAAGATTCAAGAATGGTGTAAAACATCACAGCACAATTTAAAAATATATGGCACATGTGGTGGGATTAAAGAGTTTGTTTGGTAATGTATTGTTGTCATCTATAAAAGTACCATGTGTGTAAAATGTATATGTAAAATGTATATGTAAAATGTATATGTATATGTAGCAAAAAAGCTGTAAAAAAAACCCTGAAGATATTTGTCCTCCGAAGAGGGGTACATTAAAAAAAATATATAATAATAAATACAAATGAAATAAAATAAATAAAACAAGCTCTTTATAAAACTAAGATATTTGTCCTCCGAACAGGAGGGGTAAAAAAATATATATATATATATATCTATATATATATATATATATATTTACCCCTCCTGTTCGGAGGACAAATGAAATATATATAGAAATATATATATATATAGAAATGGAAAAATAATAAAAATATATATAAAAAGCTCTTTACCTGACTCGCTTTTCAAAGATGTCTAGAAATGCACACATTTTGTGCTCTTGTCGGAAGCAATCACTCTCACATTTCTGTCAACAAATTAGCTATAACTGGGCTAATAACTCACTAACTTGCAAAAAACAAAAGTGAACACTGCTCTCGCTTTGATCTCAAAACAAGCGCATCTACCCACGACCACTCATGCTGTAAACACAGTCCAGTTCAAAGTCAATGGCACAGATCCATATAAGGCAATGATCTACTTGCATATAAACCTACTGCAGCTGTGATAGGTTATTGTGCACCGGTCTGTGTAGACAATGGGTCGTGCCTGTCAATGCAATAGAGTCCTACTCTGATGCACTCTGCCTACAACAAAATCTGTTGCATACTTCGTTTTGCATACTAAGTCTTGCATATGAAAGTGGCTAATATTGTGTTGAGTCGATCACAGTTCCCACGATAAAGGGGAAAAACTCTAGAAAGTTGAGTGTAATTTCAATCTTGTGCTTCTCTGCACAGGCTGATATTTCTTCTACACAGACCGGTGCGCCATAACGAGCTTAGAGGGAACATTGGTAGACTCTTTGAGCAGATGTAATGTATCCACTTCCTCATGTTTGGAACAGACAGTGTCTTTGTTCATTCAGATGGCATGGCAGGCAGCAGCTGAGAAAACCAGGTTATGAACAACCCCCCCCCCCCGCACACACACACCTGCCCGAAATCATGATGCACGCACACACACACACACACACACACACACACACACACACACACACACACACACACACACACACACACACACACACACACACACACACACACACACACACACACACAGAGGTCTGGGTCTGGTCTTACAGTAGGATTTGATACAAATGTTGTGTTCGAGACCAAGACTGGAGGGGGGGAGGCCGAGTCAATACCAAGACTGGAGGGGGGGTGGGGCCGAGTCAATACCATGACCGGAGAGGGGAGGGGCCGAGTCAATACCAAGACCGGAGGGGGGGTGAGACCAAGTCAATACCAAGACCGGGGGGGGGGGGGGACCGAGTCAATACCATGACCGGGGGGGGCCGAGTCAATACCAACAACCTCATGCTAATCACATTACATGCTGTTCAGATCGGACACGTCACGTGCGCGAGCGTTGCAAAATTAATGTAGAAATCCATGTTATTCAATTATTGCACACACATTGCTCGCGCGCGCCAACGAGCGTCTGCGATGCCAAGGGCTAAAATAGAAGTCATTCCTATTTCTGACGCAGATCGCGCTGCAAGTCCTGCCTCTCTCATCGCCTCATTGGTTTATAGAAGCAGGTACCCACGTGCCATCTCCTCATTGGTTATACCCACGAGGGTGATTGAAAGACGAACTGTTTTGCTGGTTGTCGTGGTAATACTATCAAAGTTTAGATGCCGATCACCATATAATTTAAAAGATGAAAAAGCCTGGAAGGAGGAGAGATGACTAGAAATGATTCGGTTGGCCGTTTTATGTGTGGATTAATTGTCGGAGTAGAGAACCTTGTGAATTTCAGTTAAAATAACAACTCAACGTTTATATCCCAGGACAAATTAGCTAGCAACAGCAAGCTAGCTAAATAGGACAAATTAGCTAGCAAGTGCAAGCTAACTAGCTAAATTGCCATAGATGTTTAATGCTTTCCAACCTGTCTCCAAATTAATGTCATTGGATCACAGTTTGTTTTGATATTTTAACCTGCGTGTCGTGATCACGTTTGGTGTAGGGGGACAAAATAAATGTATGCAGGATGGTGCATGATGGCGCACGATGGCGCACACGCGCAGCCGGTTTGGGTTCCGTGTTAGCCTACATTAGCTCAACCGTCCTTCAGGGGAACCCACCAATCAAGAAGTTACAGTATGTGTTATATTATATTATTATTTTCAATGATGTTCTGATTTTAATCTGATTTAATCTCTTACATTTGTGTTGGAAAGGAAAGGGTTAACGCTGAAGAGAAAAACCGATTCAATCACAATTTTTCTTTGCTAGCTAAGTCAGCCATTGGCTGGGCCATTAGAAGCTAGATAAAGGCATCTGCCTTCTTGAAGACCAACAGATCGCTGCACAATAGCGAGCAGTAGTTTTTCCCACGGTCTAGCTAGCTAGCTAGCGTTTGTTGTCTGCTAGTTTGCAGTGGCTGCAGCAGGTGTTATCAAATAGGATGTTGTTGCTAATTTGTTAGCTTCTCCCTTTTCAAGGATAACTTTCAACAAGAAGTTAAGTTTCCATTGAGCATCATCTGGTGAGTGGAACTGTGTTTATAACTGCAGTGCACTTCCTGTTGTTAGCCATCTCTTTGAAAATAACTTCTGTGTGTGAAACATTGTTACATTTAAAGTGGAACTGACAGCATTTTAGCAACATGAAATCTTATTAAAATCTGTTCATTTACACCCCCAGAAAGAATATGACCCTTTTTAAAACGTTAACTGACAAGCGAGCACTTAGATATGCTCATTTTCACATTTTCATACATTCTTAGAATGTTTGGGAAGTACGTATACTATGGCATTTATGAAAATTCTATAGCAAAATAGAGTGGGAAAGTGGCAGTGCGTTTGGACAATTAGTAGACACTGCAGGAAATAAAACCTAATAAAAACACGTCTCGTCCAGGACAGGACCTACACAGACTGATGCGCTATAGCCAATCAGAGCTACAGTAGGCCTTTATACAAACCCGCCATTTGCCACACGGGCCTGCCATCATTCACTATGAACTGGACTGTGTGTTTACAGGCAGTAGGGCCTGTCATCATTCACTATGAACTGGCCTGTGTGTTTACAGGCAGTAGGACCTGCCATCATTCACTATGAACTGGACTGTGTGTTTACAGGCAGTAGGACCTGTCATCATTCACTATGAACTGGACTGTGTGTTTACAGGCAGTAGGACCTGTCATCATTCACTATGAACTGGACTGTGTGTTTACAGGCAGTAGGACCTGTCATCATTCACTATGAACTGGACTGTGTGTTTACAGGCAGTAGGACCTGTCATCATTCACTATGAACTGGACTGTGTGTTTACAGGCAGTAGGACCTGTCATCATTCACTATGAACTGGACTGTGTGTTTACAGGCAGTAGGGCCTGTCATCATTCACTATGAACTGGACTGTGTGTTTACAGGCAGTAGGACCTGTCATCATTCACTATGAACTGGACTGTGTGTTTACAGGCAGTAGGACCTGTCATCATTCACTATGAACTGGACTGTGTGTTTACAGGCAGTAGGACCTGTCATCATTCACTATGAACTGGACTGTGTGTTTACAGGCAGTAGGACCTGTCATCATTCACTTTGAACTGGACTGTGTGTTTACAGGCAGTAGGACCTGTCATCATTCACTATGAACTGGACTGTGTGTTTACAGGAAGTAACAACAGAGCCACTTTATATCATTGGAACACATTCGCCAAAAGCCACAAAAATTACCTGAATGGATTTCTGTAAATATGTTAACACTAGGGGAGTCCTTTTACATTTGGGAACTTTACAGTCCTATTGATCAAACAACAATGAAAAGGTTGGCTCCCTCTCCATCATTTATGCACATCAACAACAACAAGACAAACAACTAATGCTAGCCAGAGAAAGATGAGCTAATATCTAACAAAAGAACATTAGATAAACCCTCTCAAACTTTTGTTAGCTAGTTGGCCATCAAAATTACACTGGTAAACGATGGGGAATTATTAGCCTCCTCGTCCTTCTGCAACTCGCCTGCCAAACGCATGCTTGTCCCAACCAAGCTCTAAAGCTAACTGGCTAAAGATAACTAGCTTGCTAGCTAGCTACATCCAGATACAAATAAGAGAACACCTCACTCTGAACATTTTACCTGCTGTAGCAGAGCTGGTTTGGCTGTTTACATGTTATCTAAAGCGTTCTTGACTAACTATACATTTTTTTTAATCTACATTTACAGACACCGGTCATATTCAGCAGGTGTTGCGTGTTCGTAATTTCATCAGATGTTCTGCGCTCTGGCACACTCAGACCAGAGTGCTCTGAAATCAGAGTAGATAGCCAGAGAGAATTTGCGAACGCAAGAGATATGCTAACTGGATAACAGTCGTTCAAGTTCTTGCTAGCTAACCAATTCTCTAGCTGTGTATAGCCACCGGAAATCGATATGAGGGGAAAAAGTCAGTCACTCACCCACTCCTCCAATGGCAAGACATGACATCCTCATAGCAGCTAGCTAGCTAACGTTAGGGTCCATGTTTTTAGCTTGCTACATAAATAGATATGCTAGCCTATTAGTCACGTTATGACTGACTTGTGATCATTGCCCTTGCTAGTTTGATTGTATTGACATCCCCAGCCATCCGATTTTGTCCAGAATATTAAGTCATTGAAACTGAAACAGTGCATCCCGAATGGAGGCCACAAACAATGTACCAGGCCAGCTGTAATTTAAAACCTGATAGCAATATTTATTAAACCACCAAGAAATGTACTGTGAATTATCCGGTGTCCTGAGTGAATTTAAGTTTTCTCTCTCTCTCTCTCTCTCTCTCTCTCTCTCTCTCTCTCTCAGGACCTGAGCCCTAGGACCATGCCTCAGGACTACCTGGCATGATGACTCCTTGCTGTCCCCAGTCCACCTGGTCGTGCTGCTGCTCCAGTTTCAACTGTTCTGCCTGCGGCTATGGAACCCTGACCTGTTCACCACGTGCTACCTGTCCCAGACCTACTGTTTTCAACTCTCTAGAGACAGCAGGAGCGGTAGAGATACTCTGAATGATTGTCTATGAAAAGCCAACTGACATTTACTCCTGAGGTGCTGACCTGTTGCACCCTTGACAACCACTGTGATTATTATTATTATTATTTCACCCTGCTGGTCATCTATGAACATTTGAACATCTTGGCCATGTTCTGTTACTATAATCTCCACCCGGCACAGCCAGAAGGACTGGCCACCCCTCATAGCCTGGTTCCTCTCTAGGTTTCTTCCTAGGTTCTGGCCTTTCTAGGGAGTTTTTCCTAGCCACCGTGCTTCTACACCTGCATTGCTTGCTGTTTGGGGTTTTAGGCTGGGTTTCTGTACAGCACTTTGAGATATCAGCTGATGTAAGAAGGGCTATAAAAATACATTTGATTGAGGGCCTTCCCTGTAGCTCAGTTGGTAGAGCATGATGTTTGCAACGCCAGGGTTGTAGGTTCAATTCCCACGGGGGGGGGCCAGCACAGAAAAAAAAAAGTATGAAATGAAACGTATGCATTCACTACTATAAGTTGCTCTGGATAAGAGCATCTGCTAAATGATGAAAGGTTATAATAAATTATATGAATCATGCATTGAACTGCATCCATCTGTTCTGCCAACAATGCCTTACTGTACATTATGGAACATTGAAGTAATAGTTGTTATAACAGTTGTACATTTCGATGTGGTACATTTCATATTCTTATGATTGGGACCTACTGGTTTATTATGTCTGAGTTTATGGACTGCTTATCCTGGGTAATCCTGGGTTATCCTGTAACATCATGCTGCGTGTGACTGCTGTCTTTCCATCGGCCCTATCCAGTGGTGTAGTGGAGAAGTGGGTATGATCTAATGTTGAAAGATCCCAAACGGCCCAGAGAAGAAAAGACACCCTGTGTGAAATGTTTTCCAGTGTTTTCCAGTGTTTTCCAGTGTTTTCCGTTGTTTTCCAGTGTTTTCCAGTGTTTTCCAGTGTTTTCCAGTGTTTTCCTATGTTTTCCAGTGTTTTCCAGTGTTTTCCAGTGTTTTCCTATGTTTTCCAGTGTTTTCCAGTGTTTTCCAGTGTTTTCCTATGTTTTCCAGTGTTTTCCAGTGTTTTCCAGTGTTTTCCAGTGTTTTCCTATGTTTTCCAGTGTTTTCCAGTGTTTTCCAGTGTTTTCCAGTGTTTTCCAGTGTTTTCCTATGTTTTCCAGTGTTTTCCTATGTTTTCCTATGTTTTCCAGTGTTTTCCAGTGTTTTCCAGTGTTTTCCTATGTTTTCCAGTGTTTTCCAGTGTCTTCCTTTGTTTTCCAGTGTTTTCCAGTGTCTTCCTATGTTTTCCAGTGTTTTCCAGTGTTTTCCTATGTTTTCCTATGTTTTCCAGTGTTTTCCAGTGTTTTCCAGTGTTTTCCAGTGTCTTCCTATGTTTTCCAGTGTTTTCCAGTGTTTTCCAGTGTTTTCCAGTGTTTTCCAGTGTCTTCCTATGTTTTCCAGTGTTTTCCAGTGTTTTCCAGTGTTTTCCAGTGTTTTCCTATGTATTTCAATGTTTTCTATGTTTTCCTATGTTTTTTGTGTTTTTTCCTGTAGATTTTTCAGATTTTCACTCTTAAATTACACTTTTTTTAGTAGATTTTTGTTGTTGTTGATGGTCTCAACAATGCTTAAACCACATCAATCTGATTAGGCGTCCCTGTCAGGGCCTGGCTTCTAGTGGATGGGCCTCTGTCCACCCAGGTCCATCCATGTCTACACCCCTGTCTCCCCAGCGGGTGGGCCTCTGTCCACCCAGGTCCATCCATGTCTACACCCCTGTCTCCCCAGCGGGTGGGCCTCTGTCCACCCAGGTCCATCCATGTCTACACCCCTGTCTCCCCAGCGGGTGGGCCTCTGTCCACCCGGTCCATCCATGTCTACGCCCCTATCTCCCCAGCGGGTGGGCCTCTGTCCACCCAGGTCCATCCATGTCTACACCCCTGTCTCCCCAGCGGGTGGGCCTCTGTCCACCCAGGTCCATCCATGTCTACGCCCCTATCTCCCCAGCGGGTGGGCCTCTGTCCACCCAGGTCCATCCATGTCTACGCCCCTGTCTCCCCAGTGGGTGGGCCTCTGTCCACCCAGACCCATCTATGTCTACGCCCCGGACGTAAACAGCTCATGATGACAATTGCAGGATCACAAGTAGCCTACTCACCAACAATTTGGACAAAACTTGTTCAATAGCTAGTTTGCATGCCCATTGTTGCCTTAGTTAGTATTTACTGGTAGATATAATGAGTTGAAAGGTCTTTCCTACCCTACCGGCTACCGATGTCATTATTCTGTGAGCTGCTCCATGCCAGAACCGGTTGAGAGCTGAACACTCTGGCTGGCTGCAGATGATATTCCCCTGAAACTAGACTGTGTGTGTAGCGTGCAAGTAAATATAAAGTCCCCTTTTCAGGATCCTGTCTTTCAAAGATAATTAGTAAAAATCCAAATAACTTCACAGATCTTCATTGTAAAGGGTTTAAACACTGTTTCCCCATGCTTGTTCCATGAACCATAAACAATTAATGAACATGCACCTGTGGAACGGTCGTTAAGACACTAACAGCTTACAGACGGTAGGTAATTAAGGTCACAGTTATGAAAACTTAGGACACTAAAGAGGCCTTTCTACTGACTCTGAAAAACACCAAAAGATAGATGCTCAGGGTTCCTGCTCATCTGCATGAACGTGCCTTAGCCATGCTGAAAGGAGACATGAGGACTGCAGATGTGGTCAGGGCAATAAATTGCAAGGGAGACATGACGGACAACTGATCGTCCTCGCAGTGGCAGACCACGTGTAACACCTGCACAGGATCAGTACATCTGAACATCACACCTGCAGGACAGGTACAGATTGGCACCAACAACTGCCCGAGTTACACCAGGAACGCACAATCCCTCCATCAGTGCTCAGATTGTCTGCAATAGGCTGAGAGAGGCTGGACTGAGGGCATGTAGGCCTGTTGTAAGGCAGGTCCTCACCAGACATCACAGGAAAAAATGCCGCCTATGGGCACAAACCCACCGTCGCTGGACCAGACAGGACTGGCAGAAAGTGCTCTTCACTGACGAGTCGCGGTTTTGTCTCACCAGGGGCGATGGTCGGATTTGCGTTTATCGTCGAAGGAATGAGCGTTACACCGAGGCCTGTACTCTGGAGCGGGATCGATTTTGGAGGTGGAGGGTCCGTCATGGTCTGGGGCGGTGTGTCACAGCATCATCGGGCTTGTTGTCATTGCAGGCAATCTCTACGCAATCTCTGACTTCTCTATTGTACTACAAAACTGTCAAGTCGTATACCTCCACTACACTACTTTGATACGCATCACAAGGGACGTAAGAAGCGAATAAAGGCAATGCTCACTGGGGGAAAAAAGTGTGTATGTGGTTTACACCTGCGTATAGCCTCCACTACACTCCCTGGCCCTTGTGTTTTACTACACGAGTGCGCTGATATTACGGTCGCTGTCCTCTCAGCATCACGAATCTGTCACACACTGAAGGTCTATCCTGACTCTGAGCCCCGCCTGCCTGACCACTCTGCCTGCCCCTGAGCCTGCTTGTCGACTTGTACCTTTGCCCCACCTCTGGATTATTGACCTCTGCCTACCCTGACCCTGAGCCTGCCTGCCGTCCGGTACCGTTGCCCCACGTCTGGTTTACTGACCCCTGCGTGCATTGACCTGTCTATTACCTGCCCCTGGTGGATTATTAAACCATTGTTAATTTGACCTTGTCTGCATCAGGGTCTTAACTTCATACCTGTCACTACCAGGACCATAAGAAAACAGTCTACTAAGACCACAAGAAAACAGTCTACCAGGACCATAAGAAAACAGTCTACCAGGACCATAAGAAAACAGTCTACCAGGACCATAAGAAAACAGTCTACCAGGACCACAAGAAAACAGTCTACCAGGACCATAAGAAAACAGTCTACCAGGACCATAAGAAAACAGTCTACCAGGACCATAAGAAAACAGTCTACCAGGACCATAAGAAAACAGTCTACCAGGACCACAAGAAAACAGTCTACCAGGACCATAAGAAAACAGTCTACCAGGACCATAAGAAAACAGTCTACCAGGACCATAAGAAAACAGTCTACCAGGACCATAAGAAAACAGTCTACCAGGACCACAAGAAAACAGTCTACCAGGACCATAAGAAAACAGTCTACCAGGACCACAAGAAAACAGTCTACCAGGACCATAAGAAAACAGTCTACCAGGACCATAAGAAAACAGTCTACCAGGACCATGATAAAACAGTCTACCAGGACCATGATAAAACAGTCTACCAGGACCATAAGAAAACAGTCTACCAGGACCATGATAAAACAGTCTACCAGGACCATGATAAAACAGTCTACCAGGACCATGATAAAACAGTCTACCAGGACCATAAGAAAACAGTCTACCAGGACCATGATAAAACAGTCTACCAGGACCATGATAAAACAGTCTACCAGGACCATGATAAAACAGTCTACCAGGACCATAAGAAAACAGTCTACCAGGACCATGATAAAACAGTCTACCAGGACCATGATAAAACAGTCTACCAGGACCATGATAAAACAGTCTACCAGGACCATGATAAAACAGTCTACCAGGACCATGATAAAACAGTCTACCAGGACCATGATAAAACAGTCTACCAGGACCATGATAAAACAGTCTACCAGGACCATAAGAAAACAGTCTACCAGGACCACAAGAAAACAGTCTACCAGGACCACAAGAAAACAGTCTACCAGGACCATGATAAAACAGTCTACCAGGACCATGATAAAACAGTCTAGCAGGACCATGATAAAACAGTCTAGCAGGACCATGCGTAAACCACCAGTTATGTTTTTAGACTTTTGCGAGAGAGAGAGAGAGAGAGAGAGAGAGAGAGAGAGAGAGAGGAGAGAGAGAGAGAGAGAGTAGAGAGAGAGAGAGAGAGAGAGAGAGAGAGAGAGAGAGAGGGTTGAAAGGCTTTCTGGCCTGCAGGACCAAGCCAGCATCCTGTACCCTATTCCCTATATAGTGCACTACTTTCGGGCCAGAGCCCTATGGCACCCTATTCCCTATATAGTGCACTACTTTTGACCAGAGCCCTATGGCACCCTATTCCCTATATAGTGCACTACTTTCGGCATGGGCCTTTCGGGATGCAGATTCAGTCAAAAAATTCCATCTGAAAGAGTTTCATTCATAACCCAGACCCGGTTCTGCTTATCTTACGCAGGTGCAGAGTGGGCTGAGCGAACAGAGCTTCACACTCTCTCTACCTCCATGCCACCTATCCTGTTTTTTGTGCTAATAGCCTGAGGTTGCGTAACAAATGGCACCCTATTTCCTTTTACAGTGTACAACTTTTAACCAGGGTCCCTTAGGGTCAGTCAGAGAGTGAAGCAGCATCACAGCTCTCCAAAAGGTGTTGTGTAGAGCAGTGTAGAGCCATAGGCCTCTGGTCAAAAGTAGTGCACTATAAAGGGAATAGGGTGCCATAGGCCTCTGGTCAAAAGTAGTGCACTATAAAAGGAATAGGGTGCCATAGGCCTCTGGTCTAAAGTAGTGCACTATAAAGGGAATAGGGTGCCATAGGCCTCTGGTCAAAGTAGTGCACTATATAAAGGGAATAGGGTGCCATTTGGGTTTCACTCGTGTGTGATCTCTGCCTTTCCCCCAGCAGGGCCGGCTGGAAGCATGTGGCCATCGGTCACAAAGCAGCAGCGGAGACTAGCAGAGCTCTGGTTGCCTCTGATTCCCTCCCTGCTCAGCAGCAGCAGTGTATGGAAACCATCATCTGGAGCACTCTGCTGTAAAAACAGCAGAGGAAGTTTTGCTTGGCCCGGCTCACTCAGTTAATTGGCCAACCGCAGCCTTTCCCTCTCTCTGCATCAGTCTGATGTGGTGAGAACGTGGCATCCTTCCCCTCTCTCTGAATCAGCCTTCCCCTCTCTCTGAATCAGCCTTCCCCTCTCTCTGAATCAGCCTTCCCCTCTCTCTGAATCAGATTTCCCCTCTCTCTGAATCAGATTTCCCCTCTCTCTGCCATCAGCCTTCCCCTCTCTCTGAATCAGATTTCCCCTCTCTCTGAATCAGCCTTCCCCTCTCTCTGCCATCAGCCTTCCCCTCTCTCTGAATCAGCCTTCCCCTCTCTCTGAATCAGCCTTCCCCTCTCTCTGCCATCAGCCTTCCCCTCTCTCTGAATCAGATTTCCCCTCTCTCTGAATCAGCCTTCCCCTCTCTCTGCCATCAGCCTTCCCCTCTCTCTGAATCAGATTTCCCCTCTCTCTGAATCAGCCTTCCCCTCTCTCTGCCATCAGCCTTCCCCTCTCTCTGAATCAGATTTCGCCTCTCTCTGAATCAGCCTTCCCCTCTCTCTGCCATCAGCATTCCCCTCTCTCTGAATCAGATTTCCCCTCTCTCAGAATCAGATTTCCCCTCTCTCTGAATCAGCCTTCCCCTCTCTCTGAATCAGCCTTCCCCTCTCTCTGAATCAGCCTTCCCCTCTCTCTGAATCAGCCTTCCCCTCTCTCTGAATCAGCCTTCCCCTCTCTCTGAATCAGCCTTCCCCTCTCTCTGAATCAGCCTTTCCTTCTCTCTCTGAATCAGCCTCCCCCACTCTCTGAATCAGATTTCCCCTCTCTCTGAATCAGTATTAACTTCTTTCTGAATTCCAATTTCTCCCCTCTCTGCCACCAGCCTTCCCCTCTCTGCCACCAGCCTTCCCCTCTCTGAATCAGCCTTCCCCTCTCTGAATCAGCCTTCCCCTCTCAGCCTTCCCCTCTCTGAATCAGCCTTCCCCTCTCTCTGAATCAGCCTTCCCCTCTCTCTGAATCAGCCTTCCCCTCTCTCTGAATCAGCCTTCCCCTCTCTCTGAATCAGCCTTTCCCTCTCTCTGCCATCAGCCTTCCCCTCTCTCTTCCATCAGCGTGATGTGGTAAGAACGTGGCCGTTCAACGATGTGGGGAAACTGAGAATACTGGATGGTCTAGCATGGTACTGGGTGGTCTAGCATGGTACTGGATGGTCTAGCATGGTACTGGATGGTCTAGCATGGTACTGGGTGGTCTAGCATGGTACTGGGTGGTCTAGCATGGTACTGGATGGTCTAGCATGGTACTGGGTGGTCTAGCATGGCACTGGATGGTCTACCATGGTACTGGATGGTCTACCATGGTACTGGGTGTTCTACCATGGTACTGGATGGTCTAGCATGGTACTGGATGGTCTAGCATGGTACTGGGTGTTCTACCATGGTACTGGATGGTCTAGCATGGTACTGGATGGTCTAGCATGGTACTGGGTGGTCTAGCATGGTACTGGATGGTCTAGCATGGTACTGGGTGGTCTAGCATGGCACTGGATGGTCTAGCATGGTACTGGATGGTCTAGCATGGTACTGGGTGGTCTAGCATGGTACTGGATGGTCTAGCATGGTACTGGGTGGTCTAGCATGGTACTGGATGGTCTAGCATGGTACTGGGTGGTCTAGCATGGTACTGGGTGGTCTAGCATGGTACTGGGTGGTCTACCATGGTACTGGATGGTATAGCATGGTACTGGATGGTCTACCATGGTACTGGGTGGTCTAGCATGGTACTGGGTGTTCTACCATGGTACTGGGTGTTCTACCATGGTACTGGGTGTTCTACCATGGTACTGGATGGTCTAGCATGGTACTGGGTGTTCTACCATGGTACTGGGTGTTCTACCATGGTACTGGAGGAGGGTACAGGAATGGCAGAGGAAGACAGGATGTGCAGCCTGCGTTGGCCGGGCCGGGGGTCAAACACAGTCAGAGCGTTACCCATAGAGGGATGTCAGAGGACAGCACAACCTTCACCCAGAGGGCTGTGGTGTTTAGTGGTAGCAGTGGTCTGGGAGTCACCCATATCACTGCAGAATGTGAGTAGGAAACCACGCCAACACTAAACAGTGATTATACTCCAATAACCTGAATATGTTTAGGTGCCTCATCCGATCCCTGTGAGCATCTGGAAAAGGTTAAGCCTTGCAGGCCTTAAGAATTTCCTTTCAGTCTAAGTATCTTATTAAACATAGGAAAGTGTTGTTTGATGTGATCACAGCTCTAAGGAGGGTTAAATTAATCCCTGCCGAGACTCAAACAGGTGCTCTAATGTAATACCTTAGAACCATCCGTTTAGTGTTACTTTACAAGGATGGATTCCACATTGATAGAACGACAGATTTTTACTTTGTCAGCTTGGGGATTCGATCCAGCAACCTTTCGGTTACTGGCCCAACGCTCTCTGTTTCCACCTCTCTGGTTCACCTCTCTGGTTTCACCTCTCTGTTTCCACCTCTCTGTTTCCACCTCTCTGGTTTCACCTCTCTGGTTTCACCTCTCTGTTTCACCTCTCTGGTTTCACCTCTCTGTTTCCACCTCTCTGTTTCCACCTCTCTGTTTCCACCTCTCTGGTTTCACCTCTCTGTTTCACCTCTCTGGTTTCACCTCTCTGGTTTCACCTCTCTGTTTCACCTCTCTGGTTTCACCTCTCTGTTTCCACCTCTCTGTTTCCACCTCTCTGTTTCGACCTCTCTGGTTTCACCTCTCTGTTTCACCTCTCTGGTTTCACCTCTCTGTTTCCACCTCTCTGTTTCCACCTCTCTGGTTTCACCTCTCTGTTTCACCTCTCTGGTTTCAGCTCTCTGGTTTCAGCTCTCTGGTTTCAGCTCTCTGGTTTCAACTCTCTGGTTTCACCTCTCTGGTTTCACCTCTCTGTTTCACCTCTCTGGTTTCACCTCTCTGGTTTCACCTCTCTGTTTCACCTCTCTGGTTTCACCTCTCTGTTTCACCTCTCTGGTTTCACCTCTCTGGTTTCACCTCTCTGTTTCACCTCTCTGGTTTCACCTCTCTGTTTCACCTCTCTGTTTCACCTCTCTGGTTTCACCTCTCTGGTTTCACCTCTCTGGTTTCACCTCTCTGTTTCACCTCTCTGGTTTCACCTCTCTGTTTCACCTCTCTGGTTTCACCTCTCTGTTTCACCTCTCTGGTTTCACCTCTCTGGTTTCACCTCTCTGTTTCACCTCTCTGGTTTCAGCTCTCTGGTTTCAGCTCTCTGGTTTCACCTCTCTGTTTCACCTCTCTGGTTTCACCTCTCTGTTTCACCTCTCTGGTTTCACCTCTCTGTTTCACCTCTCTGTTTCACCTCTCTGTTTCCACCTCTCTGTTTCCACCTCTCTGTTTCCACCTCTCTGGTTTCACCTCTCTGTTTCACCTCTCTGGTTTCACCTCTCTGTTTCACCTCTCTGGTTTCAGCTCTCTGGTTTCAGCTCTCTGGTTTCAGCTCTCTGGTTTCACCTCTCTGGTTTCACCTCTCTGGTTTCACCTCTCTGGTTTCACCTCTCTGGTTTCACCTCTCTGTTTCACCTCTCTGGTTTCACCTGTCTGTTTCACCTCTCTGGTTTCACCTCTCTGGTTTCACCTCTCTGTTTCACCTCTCTGGTTTCACCTCTCTGTTTCACCTCTCTGGTTTCACCTCTCTGGTTTCACCTCTCTGTTTCACCTCTCTGGTTTCAGCTCTCTGGTTTCAGCTCTCTGGTTTCACCTCTCTGTTTCACCTCTCTGGTTTCACCTCTCTGGTTTCACCTCTCTGGTTTCACCTCTCTGTTTCACCTCTCTGGTTTCACCTCTCTGTTTCACCTCTCTGTTTCACCTCTCTGTTTCACCTCTCTGGTTTCACCTCTCTGTTTCACCTCTCTGGTTTCACCTCTCTGTTTCACCTCTCTGTTTCACCTCTCTGGTTTCACCTCTCTGTTTCCACCTCTCTGTTTCCACCTCTCTGTTTCCACCTCTCTGTTTCACCTCTCTGGTTTCACCTCTCTGGTTTCACCTCTCTGGTTTCACCTCTCTGTTTCACCTCTCTGTTTCACCTCTCTGTTTCACCTCTCTGGTTTCACCTCTCTGTTTCACCTCTCTGGTTTCACCTCTCTGTTTCACCTCTCTGTTTCACCTCTCTGTTTCACCTCTCTGGTTTCACCTCTCTGGTTTCACCTCTCTGTTTCACCTCTCTGTTTCACCTCTCTGTTTCACCTCTCTGGTTTCAGCTCTCTGGTTTCACCTTTCTGGTTTCACCTCTCGGTTTCACCTCTCTGGTTTCACCTCTCTGTTTCACCTCTCTGGTTTCACCTCTCTGTTTCACCTCTCTGGTTTCACCTCTCTGTTTCACCTCTCTGTTTCAACTCTCTGGTTTCACCTCTCTGTTTCACCTCTCTGTTTCACCTCTCCGTTTCACCTCTCTGTTTCACCTCTCCGTTTCACCTCTCTGTTTCATTGAGGATTTGCTCTAGGCAGTTAATGTGCAAGGGTAATAGTCAGTCAATCAGTCATTCATCTAGTCAGGCAGTCAATCAGTCATTCAGTCAGTCAGTAAGACGATCAGTCAGTCAGTAAGGCAATCATTCAGTCAGTAAGGTAATCAGTCAGTCAGTAAGGCAATCATTCAGTCAGTAAGGTAATCAGTCAGTCAGTAAGGTAATCAGTCAGTCAGTAAGGTAATCAGTCAGTCAGTAAGGTAATCAGTCATTCAGTCAGTCAGTCATTCATTCAGTCAGTCAGTCAGTCAGGCAATCAGTCAGTCAGTCAGCAAGGCAATCAGTCAGTCAGTAAGGTAATCAGTCATTCAGTCAGTCAGTCAGTCAGTCAGTCAGTCAGTCAGGTAATCAATCAATCAGTCAGGTAATCAGTCAGTCGGGTCATCAGTCAAAGAGTGAAGCAGCATAGAGTGAAGAGTGAAGCAGCATACTCTCTCTCTCTCTCTCTCTCTCTCTCTCTCTCCCTCCCTCCCTCCCTCCCTCTCTCTCTCTCCGCATCGAGCCACTCCACTATAATACAACTCCAACACCCATGTTATTTATTCTTGGGAACTCTTAGCCGGATATATCCCAGCTTTTTCCTTGGGTGGTTTTCTTTGGAGCCAAGTAATTTCTAGCCTAAAATAAACTTTCATCTAGGGAAAACTAGGGCCAAAACAAACCCCCCTTTAAATGAAAAAGGTGCCGGGGATCGGTGAGGGAAAACATTAGTCTTTCCTTGTCAAAAAGGATGTTTCACAGACAGTCACCAAGTCACAGGGTTTGTTGAAACACAGGGAAGTGTCTACAACCGATACACTTGACCTCGAACCCACGAGGGCCACATCCCAAATTACATTTCAGTTTTAGTAATTTTACAGATGCTTTTATCCGGAGTGATTTACAGAAGCGATTAGGGTTAAGTGCCTTGCTCAAGGAGACATCGGCAGATTTTTCACCTAGTCAGCTCAGGGATTCGAACCAGACCCTATATAGTGCACTACTTTTGACCAGGGCTCATAGCACCACACACACACACACAAACTTGGTCACCAGCCCTATGTAAACAACATTTCAGCTTGTGTGATCAACATGTATTTTATTGACCGTGACTGAATGTATTCCAAGTATATAAAGCATTAAGATTAAGAAATGCCTTTCCTTATAAAATAGTACGGTAATCCAATCTAGCAGCTCTTTGTCAGTTAGCTTTCACACACTGCACACACACACACACTATACGCTACATTGGACATTCACAGTGTACATACTTCTTCCAGAGGAAGGATGAAGATGTTGCACAACGGTAAAGTGTTAAAGTGCATAGCTAGGATGAGCACTAGCAGATGTTCCCTCTCCCTCTCTCCCTCTCTCCCTCTCCCTCCTCCCTTCTCTCTCTCTGTCTCCCTCCCTCTCTCTCTCCATCTCTCTCTCTCTCTCTGTCTCCTCCCTCTCCCTCTCTCTCTCTCTCTCTCTCTCTCTGCTCTCTCTCTCTCTCTCTCTCTGTCTCCTCCCCTCTCTCTCGCTCTCTGTCTCCTCCCTCTCTCTCTCTCTCTCTCTCTCTCTCTGTCTCCCTCCCTCTCTCTCTCTCCCTCTCTCTGTCTCTCTCTCTCTCTCTGTCTCTCTCCCTCTCTCTCTGTCTCCTCCCCTCTCTCTCCCATCTCTCTCTCCCTATCTCTCTCTCTCTCTCTCTCTCTGTCTCTCTGTCTCTTCCCTCTCTCTCCCCATCTCTCTCTCTCACTCTCTCTCTCTCTCTGTCTCCTCCCTCTCTCTCTCCCATCTCTCTCTCTCTCCTCTCTCTCTCTCTCTCTCTCTCTCTCTCTCGCTCTCTCTCTCTTTGTGTGTGTGTGTGTGTGTGTGAGAAACTACAACTCCAGTTCTGTCCGTGACAACACCCTCTCGTACTGTACACTGTCATGTTTACCAATCAGTGTTTGTCTTTTATCACTTCCTTTAGTTGTGACCTTTTCTCTATTCCCATTTTCTTTTCCTGACTGACTGCATCTCTGTATATCTTCCTCCGTTCCTCTACTCTCTCTTTATGCCAGACAGCCGTCCGTAAGATTAGTTCATCTGAGGGCTGCATTGATTTGCAGATGCATCTGCGTTCTGGAATCGGCCACTCAGATCGAACAGCTGGACTGAGGTCTGCTGGGAAGACCCCTACTGGGCTATCAAGAGGAGGAGGAGGAGGAGGATGGGGAGGAGAGAGGAGGAGAGGGGGAGGGGGAGGAGAGGGGGGGAGAGAGGAGGAGGGGAGGGGGAGGAGGATGGGGAGGAGAGAGGAGGAGAGGGGGAGGGGGAGGAGGATGGGGAGGTGAGAGGAGGAGGGGGGAGGGGGAGGAGGAGGAGAGAGGAGGAGAGGGGGGAGGGGGAGGGGGATGGGGAGGAGGACAAGGACACAGGGACACAGGGACACAAGGACACAGGGACACAAGGATACAGGGACACAGGGACACAAGGACACAGGGACACAGGGACACAGGGACACAAGGACACAGGGACGCAAGGATACAGGACACAAGGACACAGGACACAGGGACACAGGGACACAAGGACACAAGGACACAAGGATACAGGACACAAGACAACAGGACACAAGACACAAGGACACAGGGACACAGGGACACAAGGACACAAGGACACAGGACACAGGACACAGGGACACAAGGACACAGGGACACAGGGACACAGGGACACAGGGACACAAGGACACAAGGACAGGGCTACAGACACCTATTAAAATAGTATTGGGTATAATAATGACAGTATGCTCAGCTCTGGCGTGTCATGGCCTGTCTGACCCTGTGTCTGTCGATCGACAGCGTAGTTGCATTGGGACACTATAACCTCACGAGCGATGCACCCGGATGCCTGAAGCTAAATTAAAACGATATGTACTGGGTCATAACTAAAGCAGGACACAGGACACGTCAAGTCAGGGCATGTTGTGATATTTCTGACCCTGTATCTGTATGTGTTTGTCACTATCACTGCATTGGTTCCTTTCACAAAGACATCACTCACCAGCCGGACTGGAGGCTTACATTAGAACACTGACCTATGACCTCGCCTTTTGTTGCCATGGTACCTCAGCCTCAGCCTGTACTGCAGCAGTAAAAGAGAGAGAACGGGGTAGAGGGGGTGGGGGGGGGGGGGTAATCAGAGAGGAGGGGAGAGCAGGTTTGGAGAAGAGGGGAGGGAGAGGAGGGGCGTGAGGGATTAGAAAGGAGGGAGAGAGGATTTGGAGAGTAGGGGAGGGAGAGAAGGGGAGGAGGGAAGTGAGGGATCGGAGGGGAGGGAGAGAGGATTTGGAGAGTAGGGGAGGGAGAGAAGGAGAGGAGGGAAGTGAGGGATCGGAGGGGAGGGAGAGAGGGGGATGGCAGAGGAGGGGACAGGGGGTATTGGGAGGTTGAACGCGGATGCAGGCACAGCCCCAACAGGTGGTGTTGATTTAAAGGCGCTTTGGCTTCTCCATGTGTTGGAACTAAACCCCGTACAAGACAAGCTCAGATCAAAGCACTGTCAAACCACTAAGCTTCCTCACACCAGCATATACACACAGTCTTTCCCTCACTCAGTCTTTCCCTTTCTCACCTATAGGTCTCACCACTCTCTCTCTCTCTCTCTCTCTCTCTCTCTCTCTCTCTCTCTCTCTTCCTTTCTTTCTTTCTTTCTTTCTTTCTTTCTCTCTCTCTTCTCTCTTACTCTCTCTCTCTCTGTCATTCTAACACTGTCTCTTTACTGTGTCTCTGTCTCACTGACTCTCTGTCTCACTGACTCACTCACTCACTGTTTCTCTCTCTCGCTCAATTCAATATAAGGGGCTTTATTGGCATGGGAAACGTGTTTACATCGCCAAAGCAAGTGAAGTAAATAATAAACAAAAGTGAAATAAACAACACAAATGAACAGTAAATATTACAGTCAAACAAGTTCCAAAAGAATTAAGACATTTCAAATGTCATATTATGTATATATACAGTGTTGTAACGATGTGGAAATAGTTAAAGTACAAAAGGGAAAATAAATAAGCATAAACATGGGCTGTATTTACAATGGTGTTTGTTCTTCACTGGACGACCTTTTATTGTGGCAACAGGTCACAAATATCTCACACGCACAGTCTTAATTCATTCCTACGTAGACTTGTGTGTATATGTTGTGTAATTTGTTAGGAAAGGGGGATACCCTAAACCTAACCCTAAACCTAATCCTAAACCTAATCCTAGCTCCTAACCCTAAACCTAATCCTAAACCTAATCCTAGCTCCTAACCCTAAACCTAATCCTAAACCTAACCCTAAACCTAATCCTAGCCTTTAAAATAATTCTAACCCTAAAACTAATTCTAACCTTAATCCTAAACCTAATCCTAGTTCCTAACCCTAATCCTAGCTCCTAACCCTAAATCTAATCCTAGCTCCTAACCCTAAACCTAATCCTAGCTCATAGCCCTAAACCTAATCCTAGCCCTAAACATAATTCTAATTCTAACCCTAAAACTAATTCTAACCTTAACCCTAAACCTAATCCTAGCTCCTAACCCTAAACCTAATCATAGCTCCTAACCCTAAACCTAATCCTAGCTCCTAACCCTAAACCTAATCCTAGCTCCTAACCCTAAATCTAATCCTTGCTCATAACCCTAAACCTAATCCTAGCTCATAGCCCTAAACCTAATCCTAGCCCTAAACATAATTCTAATTCTAACCCTAAAACTAATTCTAACCTTAACCCTAAACCTAATCCTAGCTCCTAACCCTAAACCTAATCCTAGCTCCTAACCCTAAACCTAATCCTAGCTCCTAACCCTAAACCTAATCCAAGCTCCTAACCCTAAACCTAACCCTAAACCTAACCCTAAACCTAATCCTAGCTCCTAACCCTAAACCTAATCCTAGCTCCTAACCCTAAACCTAATCCTAGCTCCTAACCCTAAACCTAATCCTTGCTCATAACCCTAAACCTAATCCTAGCTCATAGCCCTAAACCTAATCCTAGCCCTAAACATAATTCTAATTCTAACCCTAAATCTAATTCTAACCTTAACCCTAAACCTAATCCTAGCTCCTAACCCTAAACCTAATCCTAGCTCCTAACCCTAAACCTAATCCTAGCTCCTAACCCTAAACCTAATCCTAGCTCCTAACCCTAAATCTAATCCTTGCTCATAACCCTAAACCTAATCCTAGCTCATAGCCCTAAACCTAATCCTAGCCCTAAACATAATTCTAATTCTAACCCTAAAACTAATTCTAACCTTAACCCTAAACCTAATCCTAGCTCCTAACCCTAAACCTAATCCTAGCTCCTAACCCTAAACCTAATCCTAGCTCCTAACCCTAAACCTAATCCAAGCTCCTAACCCTAAACCTAACCCTAAACCTAACCCTAAACCTAATCCTAGCTCCTAACCCTAAACCTAATCCTAGCTCCTAACCCTAAACCTAATCCTTGCTCATAACCCTAAACCTAATCCTAGCTCATAGCCCTAAACCTAATCCTAGCCCTAAACATAATTCTAATTCTAACCCTAAAACTAATTCTAACCTTAACCCTAAACCTAATCCTAGCTCCTAACCCTAAACCTAATCCTAGCTCCTAACCCTAAACCTAATCCTAGCTCCTAACCCTAAACCTAATCCTAGCCCTTAACATAATTCTAAACTTAACCCTAAACCCCCCAAAATGTCCCCAGTTGTTTGTTTACTATTCTTGTCGGGACTTAGTATAGTTAAATACACACACACACACACACACACACACACACACACTCACACATACACACACACACACACACACACACACACACACACACACACACACACACACACACACACTGCTCTGATATGTAACAGAACCCTTCTCCCAGTGGTCTTACACAACCCTAAACCACATCGGACTGCCTTTCTGTCCAATACACCCCACCAAACCCCCCTACACACACTCTCAGCCCCCCCACACACACTCTCAGCCCCCCCACACACACTCTCAGCCCCCCCACACACACTCTCAGCCCCCCCACACACACTCTCAGCCCCCCCACACACACTCTCAGCCCCCCCACACACACACTCTCAGCCCCCCACACACACTCTCAGCCCCCCCACACACACACTCTCAGCCCCCCCACACACACTCTCAGCCCCCCCCACACACACTCTCAGCCCCCCCACACACACTCTCAGCCCCCCCACACCCACTCTCAGCCCCCCCCACACACACTCTCAGCCCCCCCACACACACTCTCAGCCCCCCCACACACACTCTCAGCCCCCCCCACACACACTCTCAGCCCCCCCCACACACACTCTCAGCCCCCCCACACACACTCTCAGCCCCCCCACACACACTCTCAGCCCCCCCACACACACTCTCAGCCCCCCCACACACACTCTCAGCCCCCCCACACACACTCTCAGCCCCCCCACACACACTCTCAGCCCCCCCACACACACTCTCAGCCCCCCCCACACACACTCTCAGCCCCCCCACACACACTCTCAGCCCCCCCACACACACTCTCAGCCCCCCCACACACACTCTCAGCCCCCCCACACACACTCTCAGCCCCCCCACACACACTCTCAGCCCCCCCACACACACTCTCAGCCCCCCCCACACACACTCTCAGCCCCCCCACACACACTCTCAGCCCCCCCACACACACTCTCAGCCCCCCACACACACTCTCAGCCCCCCCACACACACTCTCAGCCCCCCCCACACACACTCTCAGCCCCCCCACACACACTCTCAGCCCCCCCACACACACTCTCAGCCCCCCACACACACTCTCAGCCCCCCCACACACACTCTCAGCCCCCCCACACACACTCTCAGCCCCCCCACACACACTCTCAGCCCCCCCACACACACTCTCAGCCCCCCCACACACACTCTCAGCCCCCCCACACACACTCTCAGCCCCCCCACACACACTCTCAGCCCCCCACACACACTCTCAGCCCCCCCACACACACTCTCAGCCCCCCCACACACACTCTCAGCCCCCCCACACACACTCTCAGCCCCCCACACACACTCTCAGCCCCCCCACACACACTCTCAGCCCCCCCACACACACTCTCAGCCCCCCCAACACACTCTCAGCCCCCCCACACACACTCTCAGCCCCCCCACACACTCTCAGCCCCCCCACACACACTCTCAGCCCCCCCACACACACTCTCAGCCCCCCCACACACACTCTCAGCCCCCCACACACACTCTCAGCCCCCCCACACACACTCTCAGCCCCCCCACACACACTCTCAGCCCCCCCACACACACTCTCAGCCCCCCCACACACACTCTCAGCCCCCCCACACACACTCTCAGCCCCCCCACACACACTCTCAGCCCCCCACACACACTCTCAGCCCCCCACACACACTCTCAGCCCCCCCACACACACTCTCAGCCCCCCCCACACACACTCTCAGCCCCCCCACACACACTCTCAGCCCCCCCCACACACTCTCAGCCCCCCCACACACTCTCAGCCCCCCCACACACACTCTCAGCCCCCCCACACACACTCTCAGCCCCCCCACACACACTCTCAGCCCCCCCACACACACTCTCAGCCCCCCCACACACTCTCAGCCCCCCACACACACTCTCAGCCCCCCACACACACTCTCAGCCCCCCCACACACACTCTCAGCCCCCCCACACACACTCTCAGCCCCCCACACACACTCTCAGCCCCCCCACACACACTCTCAGCCCCCCCACACACACTCTCAGCCCCCCACACACACTCTCAGCCCCCCCACACACACTCTCAGCCCCCCCACACACACTCTCAGCCCCCCCACACACACTCTCAGCCCCCCACACACACTCTCAGCCCCCCCACACACACTCTCAGCCCCCCCCACACACACTCTCAGCCCCCCCACACACACTCTCAGCCCCCCCACACACACTCTCAGCCCCCCCACACACACTCTCAGCCCCCCCACACACACTCTCAGCCCCCCAACACACTCTCAGCCCCCCCACACACACTCTCAGCCCCCCCACACACACTCTCAGCCCCCCCACACACACTCTCAGCCCCCCACACACACTCTCAGCCCCCCCACACACACTCTCAGCCCCCCCACACACACTCTCAGCCCCCCCCACACACACTCTCAGCCCCCCCACACACACTCTCAGCCCCCCCACACACACTCTCAGCCCCCCCACACACACTCTCAGCCCCCCCACACACACTCTCAGCCCCCCACACACACTCTCAGCCCCCCCACACACACTCTCAGCCCCCCCACACACACTCTCAGCCCCCCCACACACACTCTCAGCCCCCCCACACACACTCTCAGCCCCCCACACACACTCTCAGCCCCCCCACACACACTCTCAGCCCCCCCACACACACTCTCAGCCCCCCCACACACACTCTCAGCCCCCCCACACACTCTCAGCCCCCCCACACACACTCTCAGCCCCCCCACACACACTCTCAGCCCCCCCACACACACTCTCAGCCCCCCCACACACACTCTCAGCCCCCCCACACACACTCTCAGCCCCCCCACACACACTCTCAGCCCCCCCACACACACTCTCAGCCCCCCCACACACACTCTCAGCCCCCCCACACACACTCTCAGCCCCCCCACACACACTCTCAGCCCCCCCACACACACTCTCAGCCCCCCCACACACACTCTCAGCCCCCCCACACACACTCTCAGCCCCCCCACACACACTCTCAGCCCCCCCACACACACTCTCAGCCCCCCCACACACACTCTCAGCCCCCCCACACACACTCTCAGCCCCCCCACACACACTCTCAGCCCCCCCACACACACTCTCAGCCCCCCCACACACACTCTCAGCCCCCCCACACACACTCTCAGCCCCCCCACACACACTCTCAGCCCCCCCACACACACTCTCAGCCCCCCCACACACACTCTCAGCCCCCCCACACACACTCTCAGCCCCCCCACACACACTCTCAGCCCCCCCACACACACTCTCAGCCCCCCCACACACACTCTCAGCCCCCCCACACACACTCTCAGCCCCCCCACACACACTCTCAGCCCCCCACACACACTCTCAGCCCCCCCACACACACTCTCAGCCCCCCCACACACACTCTCAGCCCCCCCACACACACTCTCAGCCCCCCCACACACACTCTCAGCCCCCCCACACACACTCTCAGCCCCCCCACACACTCTCAGCCCCCCACACACACTCTCAGCCCCCCCACACACACTCTCAGCCCCCCCACACACACTCTCAGCCCCCCCACACACACTCTCAGCCCCCCCACACACACTCTCAGCCCCCCCACACACACTCTCAGCCCCCCCACACACACTCTCAGCCCCCCACACACACTCTCAGCCCCCCCACACACACTCTCAGCCCCCCCACACACACTCTCAGCCCCCCACACACACTCTCAGCCCCCCCACACACACTCTCAGCCCCCCCACACACACTCTCAGCCCCCCCACACACACTCTCAGCCCCCCCACACACACTCTCAGCCCCCCCACACACACTCTCAGCCCCCCCACACACACTCTCAGCCCCCCCACACACACTCTCAGCCCCCCCACACACACTCTCAGCCCCCCCACACACACTCTCAGCCCCCCCACACACACTCTCAGCCCCCCCACACACACTCTCAGCCCCCCCACACACACTCTCAGCCCCCCCACACACACTCTCAGCCCCCCCACACACACTCTCAGCCCCCCACACACACTCTCAGCCCCCCACACACACTCTCAGCCCCCCCACACACACTCTCAGCCCCCCCACACACACTCTCAGCCCCCCCACACACACTCTCAGCCCCCCCACACACACTCTCAGCCCCCCCCACACACACTCTCAGCCCCCCCCACACACACTCTCAGCCCCCCCACACACACTCTCAGCCCCCCCACACACACTCTCAGCCCCCCCACACACACTCTCAGCCCCCCCACACACACTCTCAGCCCCCCACACACACTCTCAGCCCCCCCACACACACTCTCAGCCCCCCCACACACACTCTCAGCCCCCCCACACACACTCTCAGCCCCCCACACACACTCTCAGCCCCCCCACACACTCTCAGCCCCCCCACACACACTCTCAGCCCCCCACACACACTCTCAGCCCCCCACACACACTCTCAGCCCCCCCACACACACTCTCAGCCCCCCCACACACACTCTCAGCCCCCCACACACACTCTCAGCCCCCCCACACACACTCTCAGCCCCCCCACACACACTCTCAGCCCCCCCACACACACTCTCAGCCCCCCCACACACACTCTCAGCCCCCCCACACACACTCTCAGCCCCCCCACACACACTCTCAGCCCCCCCACACACACTCTCAGCCCCCCCACACACACTCTCAGCCCCCCACACACACTCTCAGCCCCCCCACACACTCTCAGCCCACACCACTCTCAGCCCCAACACACTCTCAGCCCCCCCACACACACTCTCAGCCCCCCCACACACACTCTCAGCCCCCCACACACACTCTCAGCCCCCCCACACACACTCTCAGCCCCCCCACACACACTCTCAGCCCCCCACACACACTCTCAGCCCCCCCACACACACTCTCAGCCCCCCCACACACACTCTCAGCCCCCCACACACACTCTCAGCCCCCCCACACACACTCTCAGCCCCCCCACACACACTCTCAGCCCCCCCACACACACTCTCAGCCCCCCACACACACTCTCAGCCCCCCCACACACACTCTCAGCCCCCCCACACACACTCTCAGCCCCCCCACACACACTCTCAGCCCCCCCACACACACTCTCAGCCCCCCCACACACACTCTCAGCCCCCCCACACACACTCTCAGCCCCCCCACACACACTCTCAGCCCCCCCACACACACTCTCAGCCCCCCCCACACACACTCTCAGCCCCCCCACACACTCTCAGCCCCCCCACACACACTCTCAGCCCCCCCACACACACTCTCAGCCCCCCCCACACACACTCTCAGCCCCAACACACTCTCAGCCCCCCCACACACTCTCAGCCCCCCCACACACTCTCAGCCCACACACACTCTCAGCCCCAACACACTCTCAGCCCCCCCACACCCACTCTCAGCCCCCCACACACACTCTCAGCCCCCCCACACACACTCTCAGCCCCCCCACACACACTCTCAGCCCCCCCACACACACTCTCAGCCCCCCCACACACACTCTCAGCCCCCCCACACACACTCTCAGCCCCCCCACACACACTCTCAGCCCCCCCACACACACTCTCAGCCCCCCCACACACACTCTCAGCCCCCCCACACACACTCTCAGCCCCCACACACTCTCAGCCCCCCCACACACTCTCAGCCCCCCCACACACACTCTCAGCCCCACACACACTCTCAGCCCCCCCACACACACTCTCAGCCCCCCCACACACACTCTCAGCCCCCCCACACACACTCTCAGCCCCCCCACACACACTCTCAGCCCCCCCACACACACTCTCAGCCCCCCCACACACACTCTCAGCCCCCCCACACACACTCTCAGCCCCCCAACACACTCTCAGCCCCCCCACACACACTCTCAGCCCCCCCACACACACTCTCAGCCCCCCCACACACACTCTCAGCCCCCCCACACACACTCTCAGCCCCCCCACACACACTCTCAGCCCCCCACACACACTCTCAGCCCCCCCACACACACTCTCAGCCCCCCCACACACACTCTCAGCCCCCCCACACACACTCTCAGCCCCCCCACACACACTCTCAGCCCCCCCCACACACACTCTCAGCCCCCCCACACACACTCTCAGCCCCCCCACACACACTCTCAGCCCCCCCACACACACTCTCAGCCCCCCCACACACACTCTCAGCCCCCCACACACACTCTCAGCCCCCCCACACACACTCTCAGCCCCCCCACACACACTCTCAGCCCCCCCACACACACTCTCAGCCCCCCCCACACACACTCTCAGCCCCCCCACACACACTCTCAGCCCCCCCACACACACTCTCAGCCCCCCCACACACACTCTCAGCCCCAACACACTCTCAGCCCCCCCACACACACTCTCAGCCCCCCCACACACTCTCAGCCCCCCCACACACTCTCAGCCCCCCCACACACACTCTCAGCCCCCCCACACACACTCTCAGCCCCCCACACACACTCTCAGCCCCCCCACACACACTCTCAGCCCCCCCACACACACTCTCAGCCCCCCCACACACACTCTCAGCCCCCCCACACACACTCTCAGCCCCCCCACACACACTCTCAGCCCCCCCACACACACTCTCAGCCCCCCCACACACACTCTCAGCCCCCCCACACACACTCTCAGCCCCCCCACACACACTCTCAGCCCCCCCACACACACTCTCAGCCCCCCCACACACACTCTCAGCCCCCCCACACACACTCTCAGCCCCCCACACACACTCTCAGCCCCCCCACACACTCTCAGCCCCCCCACACACACTCTCAGCCCCCCCACACACACTCTCAGCCCCCCCACACACACTCTCAGCCCCCCCACACACACTCTCAGCCCCCCCACACACACTCTCAGCCCCCCCACACACACTCTCAGCCCCCCCACACACACTCTCAGCCCCCCCACACACACTCTCAGCCCCCCCACACACACTCTCAGCCCCCCCACACACACTCTCAGCCCCCCCACACACACTCTCAGCCCCCCCACACACACTCTCAGCCCCCCCACACACACTCTCAGCCCCCCCACACACTCTCAGCCCCACACACACTCTCAGCCCCCCCACACACACTCTCAGCCCCCCCACACACACTCTCAGCCCCCCCACACACACTCTCAGCCCCCCACACACACTCTCAGCCCCCCCACACACTCTCAGCCCCCCCACACACACTCTCAGCCCCCCCACACACACTCTCAGCCCCCCACACACACTCTCAGCCCCCCCACACACACTCTCAGCCCCCCCACACACACTCTCAGCCCCCCCACACACACTCTCAGCCCCCCCACACACACTCTCAGCCCCCCCACACACACTCTCAGCCCCCCACACACACTCTCAGCCCCCCCACACACACTCTCAGCCCCCCCACACACTCTCAGCCCCCACACACACTCTCAGCCCCCCCACACACTCTCAGCCCCCCCACACACACTCTCAGCCCCCCCACACACACTCTCAGCCCCCCCACACACACTCTCAGCCCCCCCACACACACTCTCAGCCCCCCCACACACACTCTCAGCCCCCCCACACACACTCTCAGCCCCCCCACACACACTCTCAGCCCCCCCACACACACTCTCAGCCCCCCCACACACACTCTCAGCCCCCCCACACACACTCTCAGCCCCCCCACACACACTCTCAGCCCCCCCACACACACTCTCAGCCCCCCCACACACACTCTCAGCCCCCCACACACACTCTCAGCCCCCCCACACACACTCTCAGCCCCCCCACACACACTCTCAGCCCCCCCACACACACTCTCAGCCCCCCCACACACACTCTCAGCCCCCCACACACACTCTCAGCCCCCCCACACACACTCTCAGCCCCCCCACACACACTCTCAGCCCCCCCACACACACTCTCAGCCCCCCCACACACACTCTCAGCCCCCCCACACACACTCTCAGCCCCCCCACACACACTCTCAGCCCCCCCACACACACTCTCAGCCCCCCCACACACACTCTCAGCCCCCCACACACACTCTCAGCCCCCCCACACACACTCTCAGCCCCCCCACACACACTCTCAGCCCCCCCACACACACTCTCAGCCCCCCCACACACACTCTCAGCCCCCCCACACACACTCTCAGCCCCCCACACACACTCTCAGCCCCCCCACACACACTCTCAGCCCCCCCACACACACTCTCAGCCCCCCCACACACACTCTCAGCCCCCCCACACACACTCTCAGCCCCCCCACACACACTCTCAGCCCCCCCACACACACTCTCAGCCCCCCCCACACACACTCTCAGCCCCCCCACACACACTCTCAGCCCCCCCACACACACTCTCAGCCCCCCCCACACACACTCTCAGCCCCCCCACACACACTCTCAGCCCCCCCACACACACTCTCAGCCCCCCCACACACACTCTCAGCCCCCCCACACACACTCTCAGCCCCCCCACACACACTCTCAGCCCCCCACACACACTCTCAGCCCCCCCACACACACTCTCAGCCCCCCCACACACACTCTCAGCCCCCCCACACACACTCTCAGCCCCCCCACACACACTCTCAGCCCCCCCACACACACTCTCAGCCCCCCCACACACACTCTCAGCCCCCCCACACACACTCTCAGCCCCCCACACACACTCTCAGCCCCCCCACACACACTCTCAGCCCCCCCACACACACTCTCAGCCCCCCCACACACACTCTCAGCCCCCCCACACACACTCTCAGCCCCCCCACACACACTCTCAGCCCCCCCACACACACTCTCAGCCCCCCCACACACACTCTCAGCCCCCCCACACACACTCTCAGCCCCCCCACACACACTCTCAGCCCCCCCACACACACTCTCAGCCCCCCACACACACTCTCAGCCCCCCACACACACTCTCAGCCCCCCCACACACACTCTCAGCCCCCCCACACACACTCTCAGCCCCCCCACACACACTCTCAGCCCCCCCACACACACTCTCAGCCCCCCCACACACACTCTCAGCCCCCCCACACACACTCTCAGCCCCCCCACACACACTCTCAGCCCCCCCACACACACTCTCAGCCCCCCCACACACACTCTCAGCCCCCCCACACACACTCTCAGCCCCCCCACACACACTCTCAGCCCCCCCACACACACTCTCAGCCCCCCCACACACACTCTCAGCCCCCCCACACACACTCTCAGCCCCCCCACACACACTCTCAGCCCCCCCACACACACTCTCAGCCCCCCCACACACACTCTCAGCCCCCCACACACACTCTCAGCCCCCCCACACACACTCTCAGCCCCCCCACACACACTCTCAGCCCCCCCACACACACTCTCAGCCCCCCCACACACACTCTCAGCCCCCCCACACACACTCTCAGCCCCCCACACACACTCTCAGCCCCCCCACACACACTCTCAGCCCCCCCACACACACTCTCAGCCCCCCCACACACACTCTCAGCCCCCCCACACACACTCTCAGCCCCCCCACACACACTCTCAGCCCCCCCACACACACTCTCAGCCCCCCCACACACACTCTCAGCCCCCCCACACACACTCTCAGCCCCCCCACACACACTCTCAGCCCCCCCACACACACTCTCAGCCCCCCCACACACACTCTCAGCCCCCCCACACACACTCTCAGCCCCCCCACACACACTCTCAGCCCCCCCACACACACTCTCAGCCCCCCCACACACACTCTCAGCCCCCCCACACACACTCTCAGCCCCCCCACACACACTCTCAGCCCCCCCACACACACTCTCAGCCCCCCCACACACACTCTCAGCCCCCCCACACACACTCTCAGCCCCCCCACACACACTCTCAGCCCCCCCACACACACTCTCAGCCCCCCACACACACTCTCAGCCCCCCCACACACACTCTCAGCCCCCCCACACACACTCTCAGCCCCCCCACACACACTCTCAGCCCCCCCACACACACTCTCAGCCCCCCCACACACACTCTCAGCCCCCCCACACACACTCTCAGCCCCCCACACACACTCTCAGCCCCCCACACACACTCTCAGCCCCCCCACACACACTCTCAGCCCCCCCACACACACTCTCAGCCCCCCCACACACACTCTCAGCCCCCCCACACACACTCTCAGCCCCCCCACACACACTCTCAGCCCCCCCACACACACTCTCAGCCCCCCCACACACACTCTCAGCCCCAACACACTCTCAGCCCCCCACACACTCTCAGCCCCCCCACACACACTCTCAGCCCCCCCACACACACTCTCAGCCCCCCCACACACACTCTCAGCCCCCCCACACACACTCTCAGCCCCCCCACACACACTCTCAGCCCCCCCACACACACTCTCAGCCCCCCCACACACACTCTCAGCCCCCCCACACACACTCTCAGCCCCCCCACACACACTCTCAGCCCCCCCACACACACTCTCAGCCCCCCCACACACACTCTCAGCCCCCCCACACACACTCTCAGCCCCCCCACACACACTCTCAGCCCCCCCACACACACTCTCAGCCCCCCCACACACACTCTCAGCCCCCCCACACACACTCTCAGCCCCCCCACACACACTCTCAGCCCCCCCACACACACTCTCAGCCCCCCCACACACACTCTCAGCCCCCCCACACACACTCTCAGCCCCCCACACACACTCTCAGCCCCCCCACACACACTCTCAGCCCCCCCACACACACTCTCAGCCCCCCCACACACACTCTCAGCCCCCCCACACACACTCTCAGCCCCCCCACACACACTCTCAGCCCCCCCACACACACTCTCAGCCCCCCCACACACTCTCAGCCCCCCCACACACACTCTCAGCCCCCCCACACACACTCTCAGCCCCCCCACACACACTCTCAGCCCCCCCACACACACTCTCAGCCCCCCCACACACACTCTCAGCCCCCCCACACACACTCTCAGCCCCCCACACACACTCTCAGCCCCCCCACACACACTCTCAGCCCCCCCACACACACTCTCAGCCCCCCCACACACACTCTCAGCCCCCCCACACACACTCTCAGCCCCCCCACACACACTCTCAGCCCCCCCACACACACTCTCAGCCCCCCCACACACACTCTCAGCCCCCCCACACACACTCTCAGCCCCCCCACACACACTCTCAGCCCCCCCACACACACTCTCAGCCCCCCCACACACACTCTCAGCCCCCCCCACACACACTCTCAGCCCCCCCACACACACTCTCAGCCCCCCCACACACACTCTCAGCCCCCCCCACACACTCTCAGCCCCCCACACACACTCTCAGCCCCCCCACACACACTCTCAGCCCCCCCACACACACTCTCAGCCCCCCCACACACACTCTCAGCCCCCCCACACACACTCTCAGCCCCCCCCACACACACTCTCAGCCCCAACACACTCTCAGCCCCCCCACACACACTCTCAGCCCCCCCACACACACTCTCAGCCCCCCCACACACACTCTCAGCCCCCCCACACACACTCTCAGCCCCCCCACACACACTCTCAGCCCCCCCACACACACTCTCAGCCCCCCCACACACACTCTCAGCCCCCCCACACACACTCTCAGCCCCCCCACACACACTCTCAGCCCCCCACACACACTCTCAGCCCCCCCACACACACTCTCAGCCCCCCCACACACACTCTCAGCCCCCCCACACACACTCTCAGCCCCCCCACACACTCTCAGCCCCCCCACACACACTCTCAGCCCCCCCACACACACTCTCAGCCCCCCCACACACACTCTCAGCCCCCCCACACACACTCTCAGCCCCCCCACACACACTCTCAGCCCCCCCACACACACTCTCAGCCCCCCCACACACACTCTCAGCCCCCCCACACACACTCTCAGCCCCCCCACACACACTCTCAGCCCCCCCACACACACTCTCAGCCCCCCCACACACACTCTCAGCCCCCCCACACACACTCTCAGCCCCCCCACACACACTCTCAGCCCCCCCACACACACTCTCAGCCCCCCCACACACACTCTCAGCCCCCCCACACACACTCTCAGCCCCCCCACACACACTCTCAGCCCCCCCACACACACTCTCAGCCCCCCCACACACACTCTCAGCCCCCCCACACACACTCTCAGCCCCCCCACACACACTCTCAGCCCCCCCCACACACACTCTCAGCCCCCCACACACACTCTCAGCCCCCCCACACACACTCTCAGCCCCCCCACACACACTCTCAGCCCCCCACACACACTCTCAGCCCCCCCACACACACTCTCAGCCCCCCCACACACACTCTCAGCCCCCCCCACACACTCTCAGCCCCCCCACACACACTCTCAGCCCCCCCACACACACTCTCAGCCCCCCCACACACACTCTCAGCCCCCCCACACACTCTCAGCCCCCCCACACACACTCTCAGCCCCCCCACACACACTCTCAGCCCCCCCACACACACTCTCAGCCCCCCCCACACACACTCTCAGCCCCCCCACACACACTCTCAGCCCCCCCACACACACTCTCAGCCCCCCCACACACACTCTCAGCCCCCCCACACACACTCTCAGCCCCCCCACACACACTCTCAGCCCCCCCACACACACTCTCAGCCCCCCCACACACACTCTCAGCCCCCCCACACACACTCTCAGCCCCCCCACACACACTCTCAGCCCCCCCACACACACTCTCAGCCCCCCCACACACACTCTCAGCCCCCCCACACACACTCTCAGCCCCCCACACACACTCTCAGCCCCCCCACACACACTCTCAGCCCCCCCACACACTCTCAGCCCCCCACACACACTCTCAGCCCCCCACACACACTCTCAGCCCCCCCACACACACTCTCAGCCCCCCCACACACACTCTCAGCCCCCCCACACACTCTCAGCCCCCCCACACACTCTCAGCCCCCCCACACACACTCTCAGCCCCCCCACACACACTCTCAGCCCCCCCACACACACTCTCAGCCCCCCCACACACTCTCAGCCCCCCCACACACACTCTCAGCCCCCCCACACACACTCTCAGCCCCCCCACACACACTCTCAGCCCCCCCACACACACTCTCAGCCCCCCCACACACACTCTCAGCCCCCCCACACACACTCTCAGCCCCCCCCACACACACACTCTCAGCCCCCCCACACACACTCTCAGCCCCCCCACACACACTCTCAGCCCCCCCCACACACACTCTCAGCCCCCCCCACACACACTCTCAGCCCCCCCACACACACTCTCAGCCCCCCCACACACACTCTCAGCCCCCCCACACACACTCTCAGCCCCCCCCACACACACTCTCAGCCCCCCACACACACTCTCAGCCCCCCCCACCCACACACACTCTCAGCCCCCCCACACACACTCTCAGCCCCCCCACACACACTCTCAGCCCCCCCACACACACTCTCAGCCCCCCCACACACACTCTCAGCCCCAACACACTCTCAGCCCCCCCACACACACTCTCAGCCCCCCCACACACACTCTCAGCCCCACACACACTCTCAGCCCCCCCACACACACTCTCAGCCCCCCACACACACTCTCAGCCCCCCCACACACACTCTCAGCCCCCCCACACACACTCTCAGCCCCCCCACACACACTCTCAGCCCCCCCACACACTCTCAGCCCCCCCACACACTCTCAGCCCCCCCACACACACTCTCAGCCCCCCCACACACACTCTCAGCCCCCCCACACACACTCTCAGCCCCCCCACACACACTCTCAGCCCCCCCACACACACTCTCAGCCCCCCCACACACACTCTCAGCCCCCCCACACACACTCTCAGCCCCCCCACACACACTCTCAGCCCCCCACACACACTCTCAGCCCCCCCACACACACTCTCAGCCCCCCCACACACACTCTCAGCCCCCCCACACACACTCTCAGCCCCCCCACACACACTCTCAGCCCCCCCACACACACTCTCAGCCCCCCCACACACACTCTCAGCCCCCCCACACACACTCTCAGCCCCCCCACACACACTCTCAGCCCCCCACACACACTCTCAGCCCCCCCACACACACTCTCAGCCCCCCCACACACTCTCAGCCCCCCCACACACACTCTCAGCCCCCCCACACACTCTCAGCCCCCCCACACACACTCTCAGCCCCCCACACACACTCTCAGCCCCCCCACACACACTCTCAGCCCCCCCACACACACTCTCAGCCCCCCCACACACACTCTCAGCCCCCCCACACACACTCTCAGCCCCCCACACACACTCTCAGCCCCCCCACACACACTCTCAGCCCCCCCACACACACTCTCAGCCCCCCCACACACACTCTCAGCCCCCCCACACACACTCTCAGCCCCCCCACACACACTCTCAGCCCCCCACACACACTCTCAGCCCCCCCACACACACTCTCAGCCCCCCCACACACACTCTCAGCCCCCCCACACACACTCTCAGCCCCCCCACACACACTCTCAGCCCCCCCACACACACTCTCAGCCCCCCCACACACACTCTCAGCCCCCCCACACACACTCTCAGCCCCCCACACACACTCTCAGCCCCCCCAACACACTCTCAGCCCCCCCACACACACTCTCAGCCCCCCCACACACACTCTCAGCCCCCCCACACACACTCTCAGCCCCCCCACACACACTCTCAGCCCCCCCACACACACTCTCAGCCCCCCACACACACTCTCAGCCCCCCCACACACACTCTCAGCCCCCCCACACACACTCTCAGCCCCCCCACACACACTCTCAGCCCCCCACACACACTCTCAGCCCCCCCACACACACTCTCAGCCCCCCACACACACTCTCAGCCCCCCCACACACACTCTCAGCCCCCCACACACACTCTCAGCCCCCCCACACACACTCTCAGCCCCCCACACACACTCTCAGCCCCCCCACACACACTCTCAGCCCCCCCCACACACACTCTCAGCCCCCACACACACTCTCAGCCCCCCCACACACACTCTCAGCCCCCCCACACACACTCTCAGCCCCCACACACACTCTCAGCCCCCCACACACACTCTCAGCCCCCCCACACACACTCTCAGCCCCCCCACACACACTCTCAGCCCCCCCACACACACTCTCAGCCCCCCCACACACACTCTCAGCCCCCCCACACACACTCTCAGCCCCCCCACACACACTCTCAGCCCCCCCACACACACTCTCAGCCCCCCCACACACACTCTCAGCCCCCCCACACACACTCTCAGCCCCCCCACACACACTCTCAGCCCCCCCACACACACTCTCAGCCCCCCCACACACACTCTCAGCCCCCCCACACACACTCTCAGCCCCCCCACACACACTCTCAGCCCCCCCACACACACTCTCAGCCCCCCCACACACACTCTCAGCCCCCCCACACACACTCTCAGCCCCCCCACACACACTCTCAGCCCCCCACACACACTCTCAGCCCCCCCACACACTCTCAGCCCCCCCACACACACTCTCAGCCCCCCCACACACACTCTCAGCCCCCCCACACACACTCTCAGCCCCCCCACACACACTCTCAGCCCCCCCACACACACTCTCAGCCCCCCCACACACACTCTCAGCCCCCCCACACACACTCTCAGCCCCCCCACACACACTCTCAGCCCCCCCACACACACACTCTCAGCCCCCCCACACACTCTCAGCCCCCCACACACACTCTCAGCCCCCCACACACACTCTCAGCCCCCCCACACACACTCTCAGCCCCCCCACACACACTCTCAGCCCCCCCACACACACTCTCAGCCCCCCCACACACACTCTCAGCCCCCCCACACACTCTCAGCCCCCCCACACACACTCTCAGCCCCCCCACACACACTCTCAGCCCCCCCACACACATCTCAGCCCCCCCACACACACTCTCAGCCCCCCCACACACACTCTCAGCCCCCCCACACACACTCTCAGCCCCCCCACACACACTCTCAGCCCCCCCACACACTCTCAGCCCCCCCACACACACTCTCAGCCCCCCCACACACACTCTCAGCCCCCCCACACACACTCTCAGCCCCCCCACACACACTCTCAGCCCCCCCACACACACTCTCAGCCCCCCCACACACACTCTCAGCCCCCCCACACACACTCTCAGCCCCCCCCACACACACTCTCAGCCCCCCCACACACACTCTCAGCCCCCCCACACACACTCTCAGCCCCCCCACACCCACTCTCAGCCCCCCCCACACACACTCTCAGCCCCCCCACACACACTCTCAGCCCCCCCACACACACTCTCAGCCCCCCCACACACACTCTCAGCCCCCCCACACACACTCTCAGCCCCCCCACACACACTCTCAGCCCCCCCACACACACTCTCAGCCCCCCACACACACTCTCAGCCCCCCCACACACACTCTCAGCCCCCCCACACACACTCTCAGCCCCCCCACACACACTCTCAGCCCCCCACACACACTCTCAGCCCCCCCACACACACTCTCAGCCCCCCCACACACACTCTCAGCCCCCCCACACACACTCTCAGCCCCCCCACACACACTCTCAGCCCCCCCCACACACTCTCAGCCCCCCCACACACTCTCAGCCCCCCCACACACACTCTCAGCCCCCCCACACACACTCTCAGCCCCCCCACACACACTCTCAGCCCCCCCACACACACTCTCAGCCCCCCCACACACACTCTCAGCCCCCCCACACACACTCTCAGCCCCCCCACACACACTCTCAGCCCCCCCACACACACTCTCAGCCCCCCCACACACACTCTCAGCCCCCCCACACACACTCTCAGCCCCCCCACACACACTCTCAGCCCCCCCACACACACTCTCAGCCCCCCCCACACACACTCTCAGCCCCCCCCACACACACTCTCAGCCCCCCCACACACACACTCTCAGCCCCCCCCACACACACACTCTCAGCCCCCCCACACACACTCTCAGCCCCCCAACACACTCTCAGCCCCCCCACACCCACTCTCAGCCCCCCCCACACACTCACTCTCAGCCCCCCACACACACTCTCAGCCCCCCCACACACACTCTCAGCCCCCCCACACACACTCTCAGCCCCCCCACACACACTCTCAGCCCCCCCCACACACACTCTCAGCCCCCCAACACACTCTCAGCCCCCCCACACACACTCTCAGCCCCCCACACACACTCTCAGCCCCCCCCCACACACTATCAGTCCCCCCACACACACTCTCAGCCCCCACTCACACTCTCAGCCCCCTCCACACACATTATCAGCCCCCCCACACACACTCTCAGCCCACCCACACACTATCAGCCCCCCCGCACACTCTCAGCCCCCCCACACACTCTCAGCCCCCCCACACACTCTCAGCCCCCCCACACAAACTCTCAGCCCCCCCACACAAACTCTCAGCCCCCCCACACACACTCTCAGCCCCCCCACACACTCTCAGCCCCCCCACACAAACTCTCAGCCCCCCATACACACACTCTCAGCCCCCCCACACACACTCTCAGCCCCCCCCACACACACTCTCAGCCCCAACACACTCTCAGCCCCCCCAATCACACACTCTCAGCCCCCCCCACACACTCTCAGCCCCCCCACACACACTCTCAGCCCCCCCACACACACTCTCAGCCCCCCCACACACCACTCTCAGCCCCCCCCACACACACACTCTCAGCCCCCCCCACACACACTCTCAGCCCCAACACACTCTCAGCCCCCCCCCACACACTCTCAGCCCCCCCCACACACTCTCAGCCCCCCCACACACACACTCTCAGCCCCCCCACACACACACTCTCAGCCCCCCCCACACACACTCTCAGCCCCCCCCCACACACTCTCAGCCCCCCCCACACACACTCTCAGCCCCCCCACACACACTCTCAGCCCCCCAACACACTCTCAGCCCCCCCAACACACTCTCAGCTCCCCCCCACACACACACACTCAGCCCCAACACACTGTCAGCCCCCCCACACTCACTCTCAGCCCCCCACAACACTCTCAGCCCCCCACACACACTCTCAGCCCCCCACAACACACTTTCAGCCCCCCCACACACACTCTCAGCCCCCCCCACACACACTCTCAGCCCCCCCACACACACTCTCAGCCCCCCCACACACACTCTCAGCCCCCAACACACTCTCAGCCCCCCCACACACTCTCAGCCCCACCACACACACACTCTCAGCCCCCCCACACACACACTCTCAGCCCCCCCACACACACTCGCAGCCCCAACACACTCTCAGCCCCCCCCCACACACACTCTCAGCCCCCCCCACACACTCTCAGCCCCCCCACACACACTCTCAGCCCCAACACACTCTCAGCCTCCCCCACACACACTCTCAGCCCCCCCCCCCCACACACACTCTCATCCCCCCCACACACTCTCATCCCCCCCACACACACTCTAAGCCCCCCCCCACACACACACTCTCAGCCCCCCCACACACACACTCTCAGCCCCCCCCACACACACTCTCAGCCCCCCCACACACACACTCTCAGCCCCCCCCCAACACACTCTCAGCCCCCCCACACACACACTCTCAGCCCCCCCCCCCCACACACACTCTCAGCCCCCCCACACACACACTCTCAGCCCCCCCCCCCCCCCCCCCCCCCAACACACTCTCAGCCCCCCCACACCAACTCTCCCACGTACTGCTGGAAGCACCGGGTTATCATGATTGAAACATTCTCCTGCATAAGTCGCACACTCCGCTCCCCTTTACTCACGTAGAGTCCAGAGTGTCTGTCACCGAAGAAGGGAAAAGCTACAGAGATCTCCAGCAGCCCCGAGCCGCCATCATCCTGGGAGATGGTTTGGGAGTCCCCCCAGTCCTGGCCGAAAGGGTAGAAGTCTTCCAGGGGTACCACCGATTCGACCGTCCCAGGGAGGAGCAGCAGGTTCAGGCAGAGCAGGGTGCAGAGGCAGGGTAGCAGGGCTCCAGGTACAGGCATCTTCACCATGGCCCTCAGACTCTCAGCTTCAGCCTCTAGGCAGGCAGCAGAACAGGAGGACAGGAGAGGACAGGAGAGGACAGTATCTCGTCTTCTACACCAGCAGCTCTTTAAATCTTCAGTGTTGTGACTCTCTCTTTCTCTCTCTGTCCTTCTTCCTTTCTCTCTCCCAGGGAATGAGGTGACAGGGACAGTCACAGCAGGCAGAGGGTATCAGAGGGTATCAGAGGGTAGGGTAGCAGAACACCTAGGGTATCAGAGGGTAGGGTAGAAGAACACCTGGGGTATCAGCAAAATAGGAGAGCAGGAACCTTTCACAGCTGCAGCAACAGCAGCCCTTTAAATCTCCTGCGTTGTCTTGCGCTCTCTCTCTCTCTCTCTCTCTCTCTCTCTCTCTCTCTCTCTCTCTCTCTCTCTCTCTCTCTCTCTCTCTCTCTCTCTCTCTCTCTCTCTCTTAGTTGTGCTGTTTGTCTGAGACAAGGGGATAGATTCCTTGCCTTGCTGGTTGCTTCGTTGGTTTGTAAAGCTGTGCTGCTGCTTCGTCTCACAGAAATCAAATGAGGGAAAGACTGAAAGAAAAGGGGGAGCAGAGTTAAAAAAATAAAAATAAATTATATATTTTTTTTTTACAATCCCAGCGATTTGGTCCCTGATGGTTAGGGTTAGAAATATCTTCAATAAAAGCTCTATTCTGCCTGCCAAAGGAGTTCTTTCAGCTCTGCTAGGCCCCACCCCCCCTTGGGATTCACTACCTCGCATAATGAGTGAATGTCGGCCAATGGTATAGCAGAGGGCCGGTAACTGGATAACCACTGGGCGGACCTATGATAATCAAAGGAGTGCTTTAGAAACTCTGACAAGGCTTCTCCCTCTCCTCTTTGGCTTAACCCTTTACTCTGAGTCTGTACAGATAATGTACCTTTAGCATGTCAGACTGAACAGGTTACACACTTCACCGCGGACAGTTTTCCTCTCATCTTATCTTGACTCTGTACATCTACCTAGGCATACCAGAGTATGTTTAAACCAGGTAATAACATGACTATATACAGGGGGTACCAGTACCGAGTTGACGTGTAGGGGTACGAGGTAATAACATGGCTATATACAGGGGGTACCAGTACCGAGTTGATGTGTAGGGGTATGAGGTAATAACAGGAGTATGAGGTAATAGCAAGGGTACCCGGTAATAACAGGGGTATGAGGTAATAACAGGGGTACCAGGCAATAACAGGGGTATGAGGTAATAACAGGGGTACCAGGCAATAACAGGGGTATGAGGTAATAACAGGGGTACCAGGCAATAACAGGGGTATGAGGTAATAACAGGGGTATGAGGCAATAACAGGGGTATGAGGTAATAACAGGGGTATGAGGTAATAACAGGGGTACCAGGTAATAACAGGGGTATGAGGTAATAACAGGGGTATGACGTAATAACAGGGGTATGAGGTAATAACAGGGGTACCAGGCAATAACAGGGGTATGAAGTAATAACAGGGGTACGAGGTAATAACAGGGGTACCAGGCAATAACAGGGGTATGAGGTAATAACAGGGGTATGAGGTAATAACAGGGGTACCAGGCAATAACAGGGGTACCAGGCAATAACAGGGGTGTGAGGTAATAACAGGGGTATGAGGTAATAACAGGGGTATGAGGTAATAACAGGGGTACGAGGTAATAACAGGGGTATGAAGTAATAACAGGGGTATGAGGTAATAACAGGGGTACCAGGTAATAACAGGGGTACCAGGTAATAACAGGGGTACCAGGTAATAACAGGGGTACCCGGTAATAACAGGGGTATTTTTATTTATTTATTTATTTTATTTCACCTTTATTTAACCAGGTAGGCAAGTTGAGAACAAGTTCTCATTTACAATTGCGAGCTGGCCAAGAATAAAGCAAAGCAGTTCGACACATACAACAACACAGAGTTACACATGGAGTAAAACAAACATACAGTCAATAATACAGTAGAAAAATACGTCTATATACAATGTGAGCAAATGAGGTGAGATAAGGGAGGTAAAGGCAAAAAAATGCCATGGTGGCGAAGTAAATACAATATAGCAAGTAAAACACTGGAATCGTTGATTTGTAGTAGAAGAAAGTGCTAAGTAGAAATTGAAATAATGGGGTGCAAAGGAGCAAAATAAATACATAAATAAATACAGTAGGGGAAGCGGTAGTTGTATGGGCTAAATTATAGATGGGCTATGTACAGGTGCAGTGATCTGTGAGCTGCTCTGACAGCTGGTGCTTAAAGCTAGTGAGGGAGATATGAGTCTCCAGCTTCAGAGATTTTTGCAGTTCGTTCCAGTCATTGGCAGCAGAGAACTGGAAGGAGAGACGACCAAAGGAGGAGTTGGCTTTAGGGGTGACCAGAGAGATATACCTGTTGGAGCGCGTGCAACAGGTGGGTGCTGCTATGGTGACCAGTGAGCGGAGATACGGGGGGACTTTACCTAGCAGGGTCTTGTAGATGACCTGGAGCCAGTGGCTTTGGCGACGAGTATGAAGCGAGGGCCAGCCGATGAGAGCGTACAGGTCGCAGTGGTGGGTAGTATATGGGGCTTTGGTGACAAAACGGATGGCACTGTGATAGACTGCATCCAGTTTGTTGAGTAGGGTAATGACATCGCCGAAGTCGAGGATCGGTAGGATGGTCAGTTTTACGAGGGTATGTTTGGCAGCATGAGTGAAGGATGCTTTGTTGCGAAATAGGAAGCCAATTCTAGATTTAACTTTGGATTGGAGATGTTTGATGAGAGTCTGGAAGGAGAGTTTACAGTCTAACCAGACACCTAGGTATTTGTAGTTGTCCACATATTCTAAGTCAGAACCGTCTAGAGTAGTGATGCTGGACAGGCGGGCAGGTGCAGGCAGCGATCGGTTGAAGAGCATGCATTTAGTTTTACTTGTATTTAAGAGCAGTTGGAGGCCACGGAAGGAGAGTTGTATGGCATTGAAGCTCGTCTGGAGAGTAGTTAACACAGTGTCCAAAGAAGGGCCAGAAGTATACAGAATGGTGTCGTCTGTGTAGAGGTGGATCAGAGACTCACCAGCAGCAAGAGCGACATCATTGATGTGTACAGAGAAAAGAGTTGGCCCAAGAATTGAACCCTGTGGCACCCCCATAGAAACTGCCAGAGGTCCAGACAACAGGCCCTCCGATTTGACACACTGAACTCTATCAGAGAAGTAGTTGGTGAACCAGGCAGGGCAGTCATTTGAGAAACCAAGGCTATTGAGTCTGCCGATGAGGATGTGGTGATTGACAGAGTCGAAGGCTTTGGCCAGGTCAATGAATACGGCTGCACAGTATTGTTTCTTATCGATGGAGGTTACGATATCGTTTACGACCTTGAGCGTGGCTGAGGTGCACCCATGACCAGCTCTGAAACCAGATTGCATAGCGGAGAAGGTGCGGTGGGATTCGAAATGGTCAGTAATCTGTTTGTTGACTTGGCTTTTGAAGACCTTAGAAAGGCAGGGTAGGATAGATATAGGTCTGTAGCAGTTTGGGTCAAGAGTGTCTCCTGCTTTGAAGAGGGGGATGACAGCAGCTGCTTTCCAATCTTTGGGAATCTCAGACGACATGAAAGAGAGGTTGAACAGGCTGGTAATAGGGGTTGCAACAATTTCGGCAGATAATTTTAGAAAGAAAGGGTCCAGATTGTCTAGCCCGGCTGATTTGTAGGGGTCCAGATTTTGCAGCTCTTTCAGAACATCAGCTGAACGGATTTGTTAGAAGGAGAAATGGGCGAGTAGCTTTGGGGGGTGCAGTAGTAACGTTCGTCGTATGGAGTGGACCAAACTGCAGCGGGTATATTTATCATCTTCTATTATTTGAAGGAAAAAAAACAACAAAACACTTACACAAAACAAACGACGAAAACAGTCCCGTAAGGTGCTCAGACTATACAAGGAACAACCACCCACAAACAGAAGAGAAAACTAACCCACTTAAATATGGCCTCCAATTAGAGTCAACGACAACCAGCTGGCTCTAATTGGAGGTCGTTCCAAAACCCAACATAGAAATAGAAAAACCAGAACAACACATAGAAATAGAAAATATAGAACATACACCAAAAACCCCGAAACACACAAAACAAACACCTCCTGCCACGCCCTGACCAAACTACAATAACAAACAACCGCTTTTACTGGTCAGGACGTGACAGCAGTGCTGTTGACTGCTGTAGGGGTAGCCAGGTGGAAAGCATGGCCAGCGGTAGAAAAATCCTTATTGAAATTCTCAATTATAGTGGATTTATCGGTGGTGACAGAGTTTCCTATCCTCAGTGCAGTGGGCAGCTGGGAGGAGGTGTTCTTATTCTCCATGGACTTTACAGTGTCCCAGAACCTTTTTGAGTTTGTGTTGCAGGAAGCAAATTTCTGCTTGAAAAAGCTAGCCTTGGCTTTTCTAACTGCCTGTGTATATTGGTTTCTAACTTCCCTGAAAAGTTGCATATCACGGGGGCTGTTCGATGCTAATGCAGAACGCCACAGGATGTTTTTGTGTTGGTTAAGGGCAGTCAGGTCTGGAGAGAACCAAGGGCTATATCTGTTCCTGGTTCTAAATTTCTTGAATGGGGGCATGCTTATTTAAGATGGGGAGGAATGCACTTTTAAAGAATAACCAGGCATCCTCTACTGACGGGATGGGGTCAATATCCTTCCAGGATACCCAGGCCAGGTCGATTAGAAAGGCTTGCTCACTGAAATGTTTCAGGGAGCGTTTGACAGTGATGAGTGGAGGTCGTTTGACCGCAGACCCATTATGGATGCAGGCAATGAGGCAGTGATCGCTGATATCTTGGTTGAAAACAGCAGAGGTGTATTTAGAGGGCAAGTTAGTTAGGATGATATCTATGAGGGTGCCCGTGTTTAAGGCTTTGGGGTTGTACCTGTTAGGTTCATTGATAAGTTGTGTGAGATTGAGGGCATCAAGCTTAGATTGTAGGATGGCTGGGGTGTTAAGCATGTCCCAGTTTAGGTCACCTAGTAGCACGAGCTCTGAAAATAGATGGGGGGCAATCAGTTCACATATGGTGTCCAGGGCACAGCTGAGGGCCGAGGGTGGTCTATAGCAGGCGGCAATGGGTATGAGGTAATAACAGGGGTACCAGGCAATAACAGGGGTACCAGGCAATAACAGGGGTATGAGGTAATAACAGGGGTATGAGGTAATAACAGGGGTACCAGGCAATAACAGGGGTACCAGGCAATAACAGGGGTACCAGGCAATAACAGGGGTATGAGGTAATAACAGGGGTAGAAGGTAATAACAGGGGTACGAGGTAATAACAGGGGTATGAGGTAATAACAGGGGTACGAGGTAATAACAGGGGTATGAGGTATTAACAGGGGTGGAAGGTAATAACAGGGATACGAGGTAATAACAGGGGTATGAGGTAATAACAGGGGTAGAAGGTAATAACAGGGGTACGAGGTAATAACAGGGGTATGAGGTAATAACAGGGGTACGAGGTAATAACAGGGGTATGAGGTATTAACAGGGGTAGAAGGTAATAACAGGGATACGAGGTAATAACAGGGGTATGAGGTAATAACAGGGGTAGAAGGTAATAACAGGGGTATGAGGTAATAACAGGGGTATGAGGTAATAACAGGGGTAGAAGGTAATAACAGGGGTATGAGGTAATAACAGGGGTACCAGGCAATAACAGGGGTATGAGGTAATAACAGGGGTACCAGGCAATAACAGGGGTATGAGGTAATAACAGGGGTATGAGGTAATAACAGGGGTATGAGGTAATAACAGGGGTAGAAGGTAATAACAGGGGTAGGAGGTAATAACAGGGGTATGAGGTAATAACAGGGGTATGAGGTAATAACAGGGATATGAGGTAATAACAGGGGTATGAGGTAATACCAGGGGTACCAGGTAATAACAGGGGTATGAGGTAATAACAGGGGTACCAGGCAATAACAGGGGTACGAGGTAATAACAGGGGTATGAGGTAATAACAGGGGTAGAAGGTAATAACAGGGGTATGAGGTAATAACAGGGGTACCAGGCAATAACAGGGGTATGAGGTAATAACAGGGGTATGAGGTAATAACAGGGGTACCAGGTAATAACAGGGGTATGAGGTAATAACAGGGGTATGAGGTAATAACAGGGGTAGAAGGTAATAACAGGGGTAGGAGGTAATAACAGGGGTACGAGGTAATAACAGGGATATGAGGTAATAACAGGGGTATGAGGTAATAACAGGGGTACCAGGTAATAACAGGGGTATGAGGTAATAACAGGGGTATGAGGTAATAACAGGGGTATGAGGTAATAACAGGGGTACGAGGTAATAACAGGGGTACGAGGTAATTGAGGTAGCTGTGTAGATATAGGTAGGGGTAAAGTAACTAGGCAACAGGAGAGATACATGTTATGTAGACTGTCCTTACTTTGGAAAGCTACCTCTACCTCTCCACTAAACCCTTTACCTTGTACAGCTAAATTAGCAAACCACAGGATAGGAAACAAACTATATTATAGGAAACAAACTTAACACAAAGTGGTTTATGATCAGTGAATAACAGTGCGCCAATTAACCAGCAAAACTCTGGGATCTTAAGTGTTTACAAATTTGTAATCTAGTGTACAAAATTGAAATGTATGACATATCATGCAAATTGCACACATACATTTGTATAATTTTTTTTATCAGGACATAACATATCATAGTACACAATTGGGCAGAGAGAGGGAGAGAGAGAGAGAGAGAGGGAAAGGGAAAGGGGGAGAGGGAGAGAGAGAGAGGGAGAAGGGGAGGGAGAGAGAGAGAGAGAGAGAGAGAGAGAGGGAAAGGGGGAGAGAGAGAGAGAGACAGAGGGCGGGGGAGGGGAGAGGGAGAGGGAGAGAGAGAGAGAGAGAGAGAGAGAGAGGAGAGGGAGAGGGGGAAAGGGGGAGAGGGAGAGAGAGGGAGGGGGGAGAGAGAGAGAGAGAGAGAGAGAGAGGGAAAGGGGGAGAGAGAGAGAGACAGAGGGCGGGGGAGGGGAGAGGGAGAGGGAGAGAGAGAGAGAGAGAGAGAGAGAGAGAGGGAGAGGGGGAAAGGGGGAGAGGGAGAGAGAGAGAGAGGGGAGGGGGAGAGGGAGAGAGAGAGAGAGAGAGAGAGGCTGCTGCAGGCAGTAACAGAGAGAGCAAAGGTCACAGCTTTCTCTTCCACAAAGAGGATCATTAACAAACTCAAAATGTGGAACACAAATAGGATCGTTGTGGTTTGTTCGTAGTGTTTACACACACACACACACACACACACACACACACACACACACACACACACACACACACACACACACACACACACACACACACACACACACACACACACACACACACACACACACACACTTGAACAGTTTCCAAAACAAAGGAACGTAGCGTCTAATGAATGAATACAAGCTGAATAAACCACTCAGTCTTTTCATATCTCACTTTTATTTGCCTCAAACATAAGCTCATTGTGTTCTGATAGAATAATAGAATGACTGTGTCAGCGTTGGACCTACACATAAAACTAATCAACAGGAATTGACAACAGTGCTATAAACCGTAGGTTATACGGTTTATACATCATTTCTCATTTCTCTGATATCAATTATCACCTTATGATTGGCTTAATCATTGAAAATTGAAATCGATACAAATTTGCAAATATTATATAATTTAAAAAAAAAATGACAGAAATAATTAATAAAAATGGTTATAAGGGTTTTAATGATGATAATTTGAATGATAAACTACATAAATACTAGCCATGCAGCAGTAAAGGTTTTACCACTGAGTTACAGAGGAAGGATTCTATGCTGTTAGACAAACCGAGACAACAGTAACATGATTAGGGTGTGTGTGTGTGTGTGTGTGTGTGTGTGTGTGTGTGTGTGTGTGTGTATGTGTGTGTGTATGTGCATGTGTGCGTGTGTGTGTGTGCCTGTCTATCTTCACATTGTGTTGTTGGACAAACCGAGACAACAACAGTAACAGACTTAGCAGCACCGTCTGGCCAGAACAAATCCTTAAAATAATCTGCCAGCTTCCAGCACAGCCAGAAACAGCACCTTCACTGCTTGTTGTTGGGGTTTCTCTGCAGATTACTGAAATCCAGTGTGTGTGTGTGTGTGTGTGTGTGTGTGTGTGTGTGTGTGTGGTTTTGGGCTTGTGTCTGCATGTCATTGTGTGTCTTGCGTACCTACGTGTATGTGAGTGTGTGTGTGTGTGTGTGTGTGTGTGTGTGTGTGTGTGTGTGTGTGGTGTGTGTGTGTGTGTGAATGTGTGTGTGTGTGTGAGTGTGTGTGTGTGTGTGTGTGTGTACATGTGTACGTTCTGCGTAAACTAGTCTGTTGATTCCCACTAACATACATACTAAGGGCTATAGAGTGACTGTCTGTCCCAGAATGCCATGCTGTCATTGTCCCCATCCCTCTCAGGGGTCAGGGGTCACCCCATTATCTCAGTATCTGGTTGACGTAGGCCTGCCTCCTCCTCATCTCCTGGTCCAACTGCTCCTTCAGCGTCAGCACCTTGGGGAGGGGGGGCAGGGGGAGAGACAGAGACAGAGAGGGACAGACAGAGACAGAGAGGGACAGAGAGAGACAGAGAGAGACAGAGAGGGACAGAGAGGGACAGAGAGGGACACAGACAGAGAGGGACAGAGACAGAGAGACAGAGACATAGAGGGACAGAGAGACAGAGAGGGACAGAGACAGAGAGGGACAGAGAGGGACAGACACAGAGGGGGACAGAGACAGAGGGGGACAGAGACAGAGAGGGACAGAGACAGAGAGGGACAGAGACAGAGAGGGACAGAGACAGAGGGGGACAGAGACAGAGAGGGACAGAGACAGAGAGGGACAGAGACAGAGGGGGACAGAGACAGAGAGGGACAGAGACAGAGAGGGACAGAGACAGAGAGGGACAGAGACAGAGAGGGACAGAGACAGAGGGGGACAGAGACAGAGAGGGACAGAGACAGAGAGGGACAGAGACAGAGAGGGACAGAGACAGAGAGGGACAGAGACAGAGAGGGACAGAGACAGAGGGGGACAGAGACAGAGGGGGACAGAGACAGAGAGGGACAGAGACAGAGGGGGACAGAGACAGAGAGGGACAGAGACAGAGAGGGACAGAGAGAGGAAAAATGGGTGAATCTCCGTTCTTTTCCCCTCCATCTCTTACTCAGTTGGAGGGAAGCCAGTTCTCTCCTCAAATCCTCTCATTGCTCCTCACTGACGTTTTGAAGAGGAGAGGACAGAGGAATGGAGAATGCAACCAATAACAACACCGTCATGACCCGCAGGACTCTCCCCCTAGTCAGACCCATTCAGTACCTGTTCCTCCAGGACTGTGACCCTCTGACGATGGGCTTTCTCCCTGGTCTCCAGAGCCCTCTCTGCCTGTAACTGCGTCGCCCTCAGCCTCTCCGTCTCCAAGTCCATCTCCTGACGATGGCGGGACGTCACCTCCAGGAGGTGCTGAGCGTGGGAGCGCTCCAACTGGGACATCTGGGCCTGAAGGACACAGGCCATAATGGAATAGCTCTCGGTGATCCTGTGGTGAGTTCGTAAGAGCGCGGCACAAGCAACTTAAATGTTTTCTGGTTTGTCACTGTAAAGCAGGTTGGTCGGAAGCATCTCTGCAAAGTGGACAAAACATTAGGAACACCTGTTCTTTCCATGACCATAGACTGACCAGGTGAATCCAGGTGAAAGCTATGATCCCTTATTGATGTCACCTGTTAAATCCACTTCAATCAGTGTAGATGAAGGGGAGGAGACATGGTTAAAGAAGGATTTTTAAGCCTTGAGACAATTGAGACATGGATTGTGTCTGTGTGCCATTCAGAGGGTGAATGGGCAAGACAAAATATTGAATTGCCTTTGAACGGGGTATGGTAGTAGGTGCCAGGGGCACCGGTTTGAGTCAAGAACTACAACACTGCTGGGTTTTTCACACTCAACAGTTTCCTGTGTGTATCAAGAATGGTCCACCACCCAAAGGACATCCAGCCAACTTGACACAACTGTGGGAAGCATTGGAGTAAAAATGGACCAGCATCCCTGTGGAACGCTGTCGACACCTTGTAGAGTTCATGCCCTGATGAATTGAGGCTGTTCTGATGGGAAAAAGGGTGGTGCAAGTCAATATTAGGAAGGTGTTCCTAATGTTTTGTACACTCAGTGTATATTTACTCCATTCTGAACTGCAGATATCAGTAATGATTTCTGACTGATCTCCTTGTCATGGAGTCTGTCCAGTCACCAGTCTTCCCACCTGTACTGCCTGTATCTCCAGCTGCCGATGGTTCACTTCCTGCTCCAGGCTGAGTACTGTCTGTCCCAGCTGTTCTCTCTCTCTGGCTGCTGTTGTTGCTTCCTCTTCCCGCCGTAACCTCTCCAACTCCACCTGACACACACACACACACACACACACACACACACACACCACACACACACACACACACACACACACACACACACACACACACACACACACACACACACACACACACACACACACACACACACACACACACACACACACACACACACACACACACACACACACACACACACACACACACACACACACAGCACACACAACACATACACACCCAGCACACACACACACACACACCAATGTGCTGTGTTTCAGCTCTCACTGTGCCCCCAGCAGTAGTAATGCATGTAGCAGCAGTAGCAGCAGCAGCGTACCAAGCAGGCCCTCTGGTTTCTCACAGGACGTGTACATGTTTCCAGAATCCTTTTAACCTTATAGTGCACTACGCCGTAGGGCTCTCGTCAAAAGTAGTACACTACATTGTAGGGAACAGTGTACCATTTGGGACAGAGCCGTTTACTGCGCAGAACCCTTGATTCTCAACAGAATATTTAGGGTGAGTTGGCATCAACACGGTTTAAATATAAATCTAAGATTAGATCCAATTTATGTTTTTTTTGTAAATCTATGTTTTCATAATTAATCAGAGATGTGTTGACCCACTTCATTTTTAAATCTGGATCAGTAAATTTAATATGATTTTAAACGGTTTTAAACTATGATTCGTGACATGTTAACACCAATATATGGAGGTATTTCATGAGTTGAAAGGAAGTAGCTAGCCTACTTAACTAACGAGGCCGCTAAATTGCTGTTTCTTGATTAAAATAATAACAATTTAAAGTTATAAATATGGTAACTTCATCGGTAAATGTTCTCATGGGTTGGTTGATTTGAAATAAAATCCGTTAGTTACCAGTACTAGACAGATAACTCATTAGTTAGCTACTGTAACCAGCTAGTTAAAATAAACCAAGCTAGCTAGCATACAATATTATCTATTATTGTCATTACTTAACGTTATTTTGCCATTTATTATTTATCCGCTGGCCACTTGATCATTGCAGGTCAAAGACGCTTATGAAAAATAACTTTTTTTTTGTTGTCGGAGCTGATTTTAGTAGCGTATTTGTAACTGGAGGATAAAAAGACAGACAACACCACCGTCACAAAAAAAGTCACCTGGGGCCATTTTATGTGACAAACGTAATGGATCGACACGGATAAAAAGAGAAGAGAGACACAAAAAGGATGGGATCGGGGGATATTTCAGACCGGAGACGGACCTCCGTCCAAGGGAATTTATCCTATCTCCCAGAAGATGTGTGAGATGATTCCCCAGCAGTTTGCCCCTTAACCCCCCTATGATAACGACTGACAACTCGACCCACCAATATTTAGTAAGTATAAATAACTGGTAAATATCAATGCCTACGATGCACGTTATCAGGAACCTTTACAGCATATTACGTGACGTCATCATTCATATCAAGGCTGGACATAATCAGAAGCCCCAATTCAATTGGTGTACAAAATTGGGGAACGTAAATAGCCTACTAATAATGAGTTAATTATCATTAAAACTCAACAGGATTCAACCTGTCTCTAATTATTCTCTGAGGAACTCGTTTTGGTCTCTCCACAGTAGATATGCTGACATTTTATCAGTTAGACTGTGGCAGTGGCAGGTTAGAATACATCTCCAATTTAAGTTTATATCATTATTTTTTAATTCATTGAGCAACAGGTTTAAAATTAATTGAGGTTTTAAAGTGAAAAAACTAAAATGAGATTAGAGGAAGGATTTAATTTAACTAAGGATTCATTTAAAACTAGGTTTAAAATTTGGTGCAACAAGATTGAATTGATAAACCTTGGATTTAACCCGGTTAAAGAGAGAGAGGTAGAGAGAGAGGTGGAGAGAGGGAGAGAGAGAGAGAGAGAGGTAGAGAGAGGGAGAGAGAGGGGGAGAGAGGTAGAGAGAGACAGGTAGAGAAAGGTAGAGAGAGAGAGAGAGGTAGAGAGAGGGAGAGAGAGGTAGAGAGAGGGAGAGAGGTAGAGAGAGGTAGAGAGAGGGAGAGAGAGGGGGAGAGAGGGAGAGAGAGGGAGAGAGAGAGGTAGAGAGAGGGAGAGAGAGGGAGGGAGAGAGAGAGGTCGAGAGAGGGGGAGAGAGAGGTAGAGAGAGGGAGAGAGGTAGAGAGAGGGAGAGAGAGAGAGAGAGGGAGAGAGAGAGAGGGAGAGAGAGAGGTAGAGAGAGGGAGAGGAGGTGCTGGTGTTGGTGGTGCAGGAGATAATACCCAAGATATAACCCAGAAAGCAAGCATGTAGCGGGCGCCGCAAGGCTGCGTTTGACCATGGCTGACATGCTAGCAACATGCCACCGTAGCAATTTACCTCTGCTTAGTTCATGGTGATGATTCTGACACGTGAGCCGATAGCTTCAGTATGGTGAACACATCATCCTGAATGTGGCAGAACGTTCAACCACGAGAAGAACTCTCTTGACTCACCTTCTCCAGAGTCTTCCTGAGTGAAGCCTTGTCTTTCCTCAGACGGGCCAGCAAGTTCTCCAGCTCTGCCCGCTCTCCCTCCATCTTTTTCAGGGTGCTGTGGAGGCCAGACATCCTCTCCTGGAGCTCCTCCCTGTCCTTCTGCTGTAGCGTAGAGCTCTCCTGGGCAGCGAGCTCTGCAGACTCCTGCCTTTGCTTCACGGTCTGCATGAGGAACAGTCAAAACGGCAACATTTTACAGTGTCCCTCTATGTCATTATTAACATGTGTCCCTCTGGCAACAACCCCCCCCCCCCCCCCCCCCCCCATCTCCTTCAGAGTCCTCTGGCCACCAGCCCCCCCCCCCTCATCTCCTTCAGAGTCCTCTGGCCACCAGCCCCCCCCCCCCCCCCCTCATCTCCTTCAGAGTCCTCTGGCCACCAGCCCCCCCCCCCCCCATCTCCTTCAGAGTCCTCTGGCCACCAGCCCCCCCCCTCATCTCCTTCAGAGTCCTCTGGCCACCAGCCCCCCCCTCATCTCCTTCAGAGTCCTCTGGCCACCAGCCCCCCCCCCCCCCTCATCTCCTTCAGAGTCCTCTGGCCACCAGCCCCCCCCCCCTCATCTCCTTCAGAGTCCTCTGGCCACCAGCCCCCCCCTCATCTCCTTCAGAGTCCTCTGGCCACCAGCCCCCCCCCCCCCTCATCTCCTTCAGAGTCCTCTGGCCACCAGCCCCCCCCTCATCTCCTTCAGAGTCCTCTGGCCACCAGCCCCCCCCTCATCTCCTTCAGAGTCCTCTGGCCACCAGCCCCCCCCTCATCTCCTTCAGAGTCCTCTGGCCACCAGCCCCCCCCTCATCTCCTTCAGAGTCCTCTGGCCACCAGCCCCCCCCCCCTCATCTCCTTCAGAGTCCTCTGGCCACCAGCCCCCCCCTCATCTCCTTCAGAGTCCTCTGGCCACCAGCCCCCCCCTCATCTCCTTCAGAGTCCTCTGGCCACCAGCCCCCCCCCCCCTCATCTCCTTCAGAGTCCTGTGGTTACTACCCCCCTTACCTTCTTCAGAGTCCAGGTCTGTTTCTCCAGCTCTGAGGCCCGTAGTTCAGTGTCCTCCTGGGTCCTCTGGAGGCTCTGGACCCTCTCAGTCAGGGAATGGTTCTGTCTCTTACTATCAGACAGGGCTTCACGCAGCTTATCAACACACTCCTATAGGAACACACACACACACACACACACACACACACACACACACACACACACACACACACACACACACACACACACACACACACACACACACACACACACACTATTAGACAGGGCCTCATGCAGCATATCCAGCCAGTTAAAAACTACATTCCAGAGACTTTCCAAAACTCCAGGTGTGAGGATTCCTAGTGTAGCTCACTGCTCGCAGATCCCAGAAATCCTGAGAACCAGGGAATTCGTGGAAAGTTTCAGTATTTGTGCAACCCGATGCTGAACATGGTTGGGAATGATCCTGTATGTGGTGAAGTATTGGTTAGTTGAATGGTAAATGTATGTGGACGGAAACGCCTCAATTCAATCACTTTTCTATGATATACAGGACCAGTCAAAAGTTTGGGACACACCTACTCATTTCCAGGGTTTTTCTTTATTTTTTACTATTTTCTACATTGTAGAATAATAGTGAAGATATCAGAACTATGAAATAACGCATATGGAATCATGTAGTAACCAAAAAAAAAGGGGTAAACAAATAAAAATATAGTTTAGATTTGAGATTTTTTTTTAAAGTAGCCACCCTTTGCCTTGATGGCAGCTTTGCATCGTGGCTAAGAACAAGCCCTTAGCCGTGGTATATTGGCCATATACCACCCCCCCCCCCGGGCCTTATTGCTTAAATATATACAGAATATACTCATATCCTCTGCCTATAATACCTATATTGTCACAGGTGTCGTAGGGATTAGACCAGCATGCAGCGGGAATGTGTATACTCATCTTCTTTTATTCGGCAGAAAGAAGGAAAACCAAAACAAAACACACGTATACAAAAACCAACGACGATAAACAGTCCTGTCAGGCACACAGCTAAACAAGGAACAACTACACACAAAATCCCATAGAAAAAAAACACCCCTCTTAAATAAGAACTTCAATTAGAAGCAACTAGGAGCAGCTGCTTCCAATTGAAGGTCAACCCAACATACGCCACATAGAAATAGACATACTAGAACTAACATAGAAATAGACATACTAGAACATAACCCAACAAACCCCGAAACACTCTAAACAAACACCCCCCTGCCACGTCCAGAACCAAACTACAATAACAAATAACCCCTTATACTGGTCAGGACGTGACATATATTTAATGTATGTAGTCCTTGAGCTGTTCTTGTCTAATGATGTTCTGTGTTATATTATTCTGTATTATGTTTCATGTTTTGTGTGGAACCCCAGGAAGAGTAGCTGCTGCTTTTGCAATATTTAATGGGTATCCTAATAAAATACCAAATACCAATTACTATAATATTTTAAAAACAAAAAACTAAGTTTTAAGAAAGAATAGGCATTGGTCTGAAGCTGAAAAATAAAAGGAAATTCACATGAGCACCTAGTTAAGCTGCAAATGACACAGAACAGAGCGGCACGTCTTGCTCTTCATTGTAATCAGAGGGCTGATATGTCCTACTGTGGTGTGAAAAGGTAGTGTAATGGGATAATGTTCCTACTGTGGTGTGAAAAGGTAGTGTAATGGGATAATGTTCCTACTGTGGTGTGAAAAGGTAGCGTAATGGGATAATGTCCTACTGTGGTGTGAAAAGGTAGTGTAATGGGATAATGTCCTACTGTGGTGTGAAAAGGTAGTGTAATGGGATAATGTCCCACTGTGGTGTGAAAAGGTAGTGTAATGGGATAATGTCCTACTGTGGTGTGAAAAGGTAGTGTAATGGGATAATGTTCCTACTGTGGTGTGAAAAGGTAGTGTAATGGGATAATGTTCCTACTGTGGTGTGAAAAGGTAGTGTAATGGGATAATGTTCCTACTGTGGTGTGAAAAGGTAGTGTAATGGGATAATGTTCCTACTGTGGTGTGAAAAGGTAGTGTAATGGGATAATGTTCCTACTGTGGTGTGAAAAGGTAGTGTAATGGGATAATGTCCTACTGTGGTGTGAAAAGGTAGTGTAATGGGATAATGTTCCTACTGTGGTGTGAAAAGGTAGCGTAATGGGGATAATGTCCTAATGTGGTGTGAAAAGGTAGTGTAATGGGATAATGTTCCTACTGTGGTGTGAAAAGGTAGTGTAATGGGATAATGTTCCTACTGTGGTGTGAAAAGGTAGCGTAATGGATAATGTTCCTACTGTGGTGTGAAAAGGTAGTGTAATGGGATAATGTCCTACTGTGGTGTATGAAGAATCCAATACTTCAACTTGTATGCGGTACAAATCACACTATTGTGGAAGCACCTCCTCTAAGAGGTGTTGGTAGAACATGGGTAGAATAGGCATTGGATTCCTCATTTCCTTTATTTTTCAGCTTCAGACTAACGTTTTTAATTTATTATGTAACATTATTATAAAGTTGAACACACGCTCTCCTTGTGAACCCTCTGAATGTTGTTAATTTTTATTTATTGATAAGATCCCAGCTCATAATCCTACTGATCATTGCTCAAAGCAAATTGGTGAGAGCAAGGAAACAAAGACTGAAGCAAATATTTACTATGCGATTACACAATGTAACTGGCTAGATGACTACAGGAGAGATTACACAATGTAACTGGCTAGGTGACTACAGGAGAGATTACACAATGTAACTGGCTAGGTGACTACAGGAGAGATTACACAATGTAACTGGCTAGGTGACTACAGGAGAGATTACACAATGTAACTGGCTAGATGACTACAGGAGAGATTACACAATGTAACTGGCTAGGTGACTACAGGAGAGATTACACAATGTAACTGGCTAGGTGACTACAGGAGAGATTACACAATGTAACTGGCTAGATGACTACAGGAGAGATTACACAATGTAACTGGCTAGGTGACTATAGCAGCGCAATACATGGATGAGCTGTTCACAATGGAAGGGTTGTGGAATATTCTCTTTTGTCAAGACGAGATGTGACCGTGAGTACGCCGTAGTCATCCACCTCGGTGGAAACGACTTGGAACACACAAAGGGGGACATCCCTGGTGCATCAGAAGACAGCTGATTTGGAAGCAGTCATCCAAATGTTTCCCGGGGCAACGGTGATCTGCTCTGACATCACACAGTGGGAGGACATCAACGAGCCCATAGAGATGGTCCTAGTGGGAGGACATCAACGAGCCCATAGAGATGGTCCTAGTGGGAGGACATCAACGAGCCCATAGAGATGGTCCTAGTGGGAGGACATCAACAAGCCCATAGAGATGGTCCAGTGTGAGGACATCAACAAGCCCATAGAGATGGTCCTAGTGGGAAGAGGACATCAACGAGCCCATAGAGATGGTCCTAGTGGGAGGACATCAACAAGCCCATAGAGATGGTCCTAGTGGGAGGACATCAACAAGCCCATAGAGATGGTCCTAGTGGGAGGAGGACATCAACGAGCCCATAGAGATGGTCCTAGTGGGAGGACATCAACAAGCCCATAGAGATGGTCCTAGTGGGAGGACATCAACAAGCCCATAGAGATGGTCCAGTGGGAGGACATCAACAAGCCCATAGAGATGGTCCTAGTGGGAGGACATCAACAAGCCCATAGAGATGGTCCAGTGTGAGGAGGACATCAACGAGCCCATAGAGATGGTCCTAGTGGGAGGAGGACATCAACGAGCCCATAGAGATGGTCCTAGTGGGAGGACATCAACAAGCCCATAGAGATGGTCCTAGTGGGAGGACATCAACAAGCCCATAGAGATGGTCCAGTGTGAGGACATCAACAAGCCCATAGAGATGGTCCTAGTGGGAGGACATCAACAAGCCCGGGGCCAGTGGAGGACCCGCCCATGGTGGCCTAGTGGGAGGACATCAACAAGCCCATAGAGATGGTCCAGTGTGAGGACATCAACAAGCCCATAGAGATGGTCCAGTGTGAGGACATCAACGAGCCCATAGAGATGGTCCAGTGTGAGGACATCAACGAGCCCATAGAGATGGTCCAGTGTGAGGACATCAACAAGCCCATAGAGATGGTCCAGTGGGAGGACATCAACAAGCCCATAGAGACAGTCCAGCGCTCTGTCAACCAGCTGGTGTTTGCATTTCAGGCACATGCCCACAATCCGCCACTCTGCCATAAATCAGTGTGTCAAAGCTTGAGGAGGAGTTGGTTGAATCAGCTGTGTAGCGTTTCTTTTTCTTTTCACCGCGTGCTGCTGCAGACATGGTCAACCTGGTCTCATAGCAACCTGGTCTCAAAGCAACCTGGTCTCAAAGCAACCTGGTCTCATAGCAACCTGGTCTCAAAGCAACCTGGTCTCAAAGCAACCTGGTCTCATAGCAACCTGGTCTCAAAGCAACCTGGTCTCAAAGCAACCTGGTCTCATAGCAACCTGGTCTCAAAGCAACCTGGTCTCAAAGCAACCTGGTCTCAATGCAACTTGGTCTCAAAGCAACCTGGTCTCATAGCAACCTGGTCTCAAAGCAACCTGGTCTCATAGCAACCTGGTCTCAAAGCAACTTGGTCTCAAAGCAACCTGGTCTCAAAGCAACCTGGTCTCATAGCAACCTGGTCTCAAAGCAACCTGGTCTCAAAGCAACCTGGTCTCATAGCAACCTGGTCTCAAAGCAACCTGGTCTCAAAGCAACCTGGTCTCAAAGCAACCTGGTCTCAAAGCAACTTGGTCTCAAAGCAACCTGGTCTCAAAGCAACCTGGTCTCATAGCAACCTGGTCTCATAGCAACCTGGTCTCAAAGCAACCTGGTCTCAAAGCAACCTGGTCTCATAGCAACCTGGTCTCATAGCAACCTGGTCTCAAAGCAACTTGGTCTCAAAGCAACCTGGTCTCAAAGCAACCTGGTCTCATAGCAACCTGGTCTCATAGCAACCTGGTCTCAAAGCAACCTGGTCTCAAAGCAACCTGGTCTCATAGCATTTTGTATTATTCTGTACATAGATCAAAAATACCCAATTTAGCATGATATGTTACGTTTCGTATGGCATGTATTAATTTCTGGATGTCAATCACCCAGTTTGCATGATATGTTATGAATTACAATTAGTAAATGATGTTATGAATTTGCATTAACCTATATGATATGTTACGAATTCCAATTTGTTGTAACCAACATTAGCTAGGTGTCTAACGCTAATGTCAGCTAGGTAGCTAACGTTAGCTAGGCTAGGGGTTAGGGTCGGGAGTGAGGTTAAAGGGTTAAGTTTAGGAGTTATATGTTAAAGGGTTTTAAGGGTAGGGCTAGGGGAAGGGTTAGCTAACATGCTAGTCAAAAAGTAGTAGGTAGTTGAAACGTTGGTAATGCTAAGTTGTCTACGATGAGATTCGAACACTCAACTTTTGGGTTGCTAGACATTTTTGCGTTATACACCCATCCTTCCACCCCGACCAACAACCCTCGTTTTTGCCTTAAAAATAAAATGTTCCTATTTCTGAAGTAAATCTCTATTTGTAATGTAAATTGCGTGTTATAGAAAGGTCCAGATTATTGTTTGTTGTTGATTTGGCTTGTTTTTGAGAAACTTCAACCAGCCGTGATTCACTTCCTCATTGGTCGTTGTACAGTATCACGTAAAAGACAAAATTAAGCTCTAAAAACACCTAAATACGTTCTTTTAGAAATAGACTCAGTATAGTGATGTAGGTCAAGGACATTCGCTAGTTTATTTGTGCTCATTTGTTAGTGCTCCAATTACACGCGAGTGTCTAGATCAGCAGTGTACACATGATGACTTCAGCTTTATGCTTAAAAAAAAGTATCTGAGAAAATATAGCCTGCCAGCTTTGCTCGCATGCTGGTTAACTACCTAGCCAACGTTAGCTCTCATCTGACTGGTATAACTAGCTAGCTATCTAACTACTCAAAACAAAACCGCATTCATTGGCTAGCTACATTTACTTGCCTGTTAGTTTTTTTTAATTTATTTTTATATTTCACCTTTATTTAACCAGGTAGGCTAGTTGAGAACAAGTTCTCATTTGCAACTGCGACCTGGCCAAGATGTAGCAAAGCAGTTCGACACATACAACAACACAGAGTTACACATGGAATAAATAAACATACAATCAATAATACAGTAGAAAAATCTATATACAGCATGTGCAAATGAGGTAGGATAAGAGAGGTAAGGCAATAAATAGGCCATGGTGGCGAAGTAATTACAATATAGCAATTAAACACTGGAAAGGTAGACTGTGCAGAAGATGAATGTGAAAGTAGAGATACTGGGGTGCAAAGGAGCAAGATAAATAAATAAATACAGTATGGGGATGAGGTATATTGGATGGGCTATTTACAGATGAGCTATGTACAGGTGTAGTGATCTGTGAGCTGCTCTGACAGCTGGTGCTTAGTGAGGGAGGTAAGAGTCTCCAGTTTTAGAGATTTTTGTAGTTCGTTCCAGTCATTGCAGCAGAGAACTGGAAGGAAAGGCGGCCGAAGGAGGAATTGGCTTTGGGGGTGATCAGTGAGATATACCTGCCGGACCGCGTGCTACAGGTGGGTGCTGCTATGGTGACCAGTGAGCTGAGATAAGGCGGGGCTTTAGCTAGCTAATTTTAAGCTGACTGGTGTTAGCTAGCTACGGAGGCTAGCTGCTGGACTTTGTACAGGCAAGCTAGCGTTAGCTACGTAACGTTAACAAGTTAGCTACCTAGCGAATCAAAAATATCTGTTTGCATTTAATGATTAATCCCAGCTTGAATAACAACATATAACTAGCAATATACAGAGGCTTAGGTTTGTTCCATACACTTCTTATGACTGGCAGCATGGTGCAGTCATCATGGGTTGTTTTCGAGCAACCAACCTATTGTTAGAACTCTGGAGTTTCGGCTAAAAAAAGCATTGTCAGGAATGCTACAAAATGGTAGCTTATCATTGGTTCTTAACGGACGGAAATTAGAATGTGAGAGTGATAAATTATACATTTAATAAAAATTACAAACTTAGTCAATACTGTATTTTTTTTAAAGTCCAATGGTCACTTTATGGACTGTATAGTCTCTTTTTAATCCGACCTCTAGGATTTGAACTAAATTGGCGCGAGAAATATATCGCTAACGACCCTGCTAAAAAAGAAAAGAGGCAGAGACTTTTCAGTTTGTAGCTTTTTATTGGCTGACAGAAACCTGAGCAAAATAAAATAGATTTATACAGAGAGTTGCAGTGTTTTTGTTTGCCCAGCATATTTGAAGCAGCAGCCCTCAACCTAGGTCTTTAAGACTCTCCTGAGGAACTTAGGGAAAATTAATGAGCTCATTGCGCCATCAAATGGGACCGAGTCCCAAATGGCACCATTATGCCCTACACAGTGCACTACTTTTGACCAGAGCCCAATGGGGCTATATAGGGACATAGGGTATCAATTGGGACGAAGCCCCTGATCCTTCAGGTCCTTAAGGGCAGCAAAGGTAAATAAAATAAAAACTTGAAACTGAAACTAGTTTCCATACTGTAGCTGAACTGTAAATGAAACAACAGTAATGGAGGTTTTAAAGATTATTTCATTTTGATTTTCATGAAGTTTATATTAGAAACGCCTCGTTTGGTGGGGTTGGAAAACATATGTGTAATGTATAACGTGTATACACTAAGTTTCAATGATGTGAGGGGTTTTTAAACCCTTTCCAGGAATATTCATTTGGAGTTCAAATCAGTCATTTAAAAGAGGGCATCCAAACCATGCACAGACTATACCTGCAGGCGGGTCCCAAATGGCACGGAATATTTAGTGCACTACTATATAGGGGATAGGGTGCAGGACCCTGGCACTGGTCAATGCACTATATAGGACCATGAAATTCAACTCTGGACCTCGAAGCCAGTTCCACTGTGTTTTTTAATTGTTTCCTTGTAATCAGGGACCGACTTAGATTAATTATCAATTAACAATTAACAATTAATTACGAGGTAGAATAGAAAACCAGCAGGCTCCGGAACTCGTATGGTAAGAGTTGAACACTGATATAGGGAATAATAGGGTGCCATGTGGGACTCATACTGTCCCTACCTGCATGATCCTTCGGTCCTGGTCTGAGACGGTAAGAGCCCTCTGTAGCTGGGTGGTCTGCTCCCGCATGGCTTCTACAGTGGCACTACTGTCACTGAGAGAGGTGGACAACCCCTGGAGCTGCTCTCTCAGCTGGCCCTCCTGGATAGAGTGAGGGAGGGTGGGTGGGTGGGTGGAGGGAGGGTGGGTGGGTTGGTGGGTGGATAGATGGATGGGTGTGTGGATGGATGGAGGGATGAAGGGAGTGGAGGGGTGGATGGGATGGGTGGATTTATTTATTATTAACTACCAAGAATAACACAATAAAGTAAATGACTTTTTTCCACAGTGGTGCCTTTCCTGCAGTCAAACGACCAAAGCGCCCTCTAGTGGTCTCATGGGCGGAATGTTAATACAATTTTTAATAGTTTTTATGTCAAAATATATTTTTTTTTATATTTCAGTCTTCTGTGATACTGTCTTCTGTACTATATCTGACATGGTACAGGTGTCTTCTTTTAAGCCCATAACCATTTGTGTGAGGTGTATACTTTGACTTCAAAGTAGATTTGTTTAAGATTACCCAGAAACACTCTGTGTGACCCTGATTTAGAATGTTATAATGCTCAGTCCTTAAAGGGGACATTATCAGAAGCAGAACATATGCATGGTCCAGTACAGTAAATACCTGGAGCTCAGCCCAGGCCAGGGCCGTAGCCAGCCGCTCCTCGTTCACCCTCAGCCCAGCCGCCCGGTCCTCAGTCACCCCCATCTCTCTCCTCAGCTCTGCTAGCCTTTTCATTGGATTTATTTGACAATTTAAAAAACACAATTCAACAACCCATTTGGATACAATGCATTTAAAATGATTGAGGATAACAAAAAAAAAAAACATTTAACGTAGATTTCCCCCTAAATAAACAGACCCAAAAGTAATATCATTTTCATTTGATGGGCAATTAGTAATAATGCTGGATAGTTTTAGAAAGTTCTGGAACTCAACTTTCTGATCTATACTCACTTTTGAGGACATAAGCTCAAGTACATAGTACAAATATTATGAAAATATTACATACCATATATGATGTACTTCCTATTTAACAAAAGTGGGGGGGGAAAGGGCTTGAAATAACTAAAATGCTTTCTAAGTATAGTAACAATCAAAACAACTTATTATAATAATTTACTTTTCTGTAAAATAAATATGAACCAAGTTAGTGACATAGTTTTCTGCTAAACGTCCTCTGAAAGACGCAGAAACACCATTCGAATGTATGCAGGACTCGTCCGTCTTTGACCAAGACAAAGTGGTCTCATTTCAAATCTACATGTATTTTTTTATTTTACTTTTTTTCATGTTGAGAGCTCTAAATCCATCTGAGAACATCACAGTGAGATGAAACTACTATTGTTGCATTTGCTAGACTCTCTCGTTTCATATATGCTCACAGGCACAGGAAATCCTTCCTTTGTCTGGATAGGCCAGAAAATCTGACATGTCGCTTCCTATGCAAATTAACGATTTCCTGTGTCTGTGAATCTCACAGCTGTGCTTGCAATAGTGTATATGAATGGGGTCAACCAGCGCTTTTAGGGAGTGTAAAGCAATTGATGTTGCGCCATTCACAGAGCGTGTTGTACACAGAAATATCAGTCGGACCTGGTTCAGAACCGCTCAAAGTCCCCTAACGTTTAACGGACTTAACGTTTAAGAGGATTTATTATTTCCATTGTGGTCCTCTTGTTTTGGCTGACAGGATAAGGCTTCCCTGATAGTGATAACTATCACATAACAATAATATAAACACCGGGATTATAAATACAGGAAAACAATTACTTCTCCCCCAGGGCTGCCACCTCTCCTTCCAGCTCGGCTGCCCTCCGCTGTGCCCGCTGCAGCTCTCCCTCTAGGGTCCTCTGGGTGAGCTCCAGACGAGATGCCCGGCCTTCCGCTGTCTCCAGGGCCTCCTTCAGCCTCCGACGCTCCCCCTCACAGCGAGCCTCCCCGGCCTGGGAACGATCCAGCTTTTCCTGGAAATCAGACAGTCGGTCAGCCAGCCAGTCAGTCAGTCAGCAAATCAGTCAGTCAGTCAATCAGTCAGTCAGTCAATCAGTCAGTCAGTCAGCCAGCCAGTCAGCCAGTCAGTCAGTCAGTCAGTCAATCAGTCAGTCAGTCAGTCAGTCAATCAGTCACTCAGCCAATCAGTCAGTCAGTCAGCCAGCCAGTCAGCCAGTCAGTCAATCAGTCAATCAGTCAGTCAGTCAGTCAATCAGTCACTCAGCCAATCAGACAGTCAGTCAGCCAGCCAGTCAGTCAGTCAGCAAATCAGTCAGTCAGTCAATCAGTCAGTCAGTCAGTCAATCAGTCAGTCAGTCAGCCAGCCAGACAGCCAGTCAGTCAGTCAGTCAGTCAGCCAATCAGTCAGTCAGTCAGTCAGTCAGTCAGTCAATAGTCAGTCAGTCAGCCATTCAATCAAATCACAAAGTCAGTCAATCAATCAATCAACCAATCAATGAAATGTAACATTTGTCACGTTGTGTCCCCAGATCCCCATCCATGCTCAGTCAATAAATATGAAAGTGGAACGGCGTTAGGTTGGATCACTCTCAGCCCAGTTAGTTAACGGTACCTGCAATGTCCTACTATTAGCTTCAGCGGTCTGCAGTCTGGTCTTGAGTTGAACTACTTCCTCTGCCAGACTTCTCCTGTCCCTGTCCCCTCGCCGTGTCACTTCCTCCTGCAGAGAGAGGGAGGTCTGAGCCCCGTACAGCTGCTCCGCCACCTCTCTCTTCCCTGGAAAACACACAGACAGAGAGATCTGAGCCCCGTACAGACTCTCTCTTCCCTGGACAACACACAGACAGAGAGATCTGAGCCCCGTACAGACTCTCTCTTCCCTGGACAACACACAGACAGAGAGATCTGAGTCCCGTACAGACTCTCTCTTCCCTGGACAACACACAGACAGAGAGATCTGAGTCCCGTACAGACTCTCTCTTCCCTGGAAAACACACAGACAGAGAGATCTGAGTCCCGTACAGACTCTCTCTTCCCTGGACAGCACACAGACAGAGAGATCTGAGTCCCGTACACTCTCTCTTCCCTGGACAGCACACAGACAGAGAGATCTGAGTCCCGTACAGACTCTCTCTTCCCTGGACAACACACAGACAGAGAGATCTGAGCCCCGTACAGACTCTCTCTTCCCTGGAAAACACACAGACAGAGAGATCTGAGTCCCATACAGACTCTCCCTTCCCTGGAAAACACAGACAGAGAGATCTGAGTCCCGTACAGACTCTCCCTTCCCTGGACAGCACACAGAGACGACCCACAACACAATACAAATAAAGTCTCCTTTTTACAATTTCTGAGCATCTATTTAGATACTCCCATGCCGTTGGTTTGCTCATGGATTTCAGTTTGTATTGACTGCTATGTGAATGGAAATAAACTTCAACTTGAACTGAAACACAGTACTATCCGGTCCTTAAAATGTGTACCGTATCAGGCCTTGCTCTCTCACCCTCCTCCAGGCCCTTCAGGGCTTTGGTCAACTGTTGCAGCCTAGTGCCTGACTTGTCCTGGCTGGTCTGTAACTCGGCCACCTGCCGGGTTAGACTGGTCACTTGGGCCTTAGCTTCATCCTGCAGGGGAGAGGAACCAACCCTCAGTCGCTCATAACAACATGATCACGAAGTAGATTGAAAAGCAGCCTATGGTTCTACGAAAGCATTTACAGAAAATTATTTATGCGATTAATATTGAGATGATTTGACTGTTTTATGTGGAAACGATTGGTCAAATTTGCAATCCTCGCATAATATGCAGGGATTGTTGATTTAGCTATAAAAATTGTTTTTGCAATTGCGGAATCCTGGAGGGACTGGACAATACTCTATCAGTACTGAGGACTGACATGCATCTTCTGTGTTAACTCCTGCTTTAATAAAGGTACTGAGTGATGCTGCAGCTACCCTGTGTTTCTTTGTGTCTTTGAGTTCCTGGTGGAAGTCTCTGAGGGCGCCCTGCACCGCGTCCACATCCAGCTCCCCCTCATCACTACAGGATGGGAAGGACACAGGACCTTCCGGGGATGTGCTGATTTCACCTATTACAGTTTGAGATGCACACCAGCTCACTGAGACACTGACTTAAAAACAAAATATTTTTTACATTATTATTTTATGTTATGTTAGCTTAACACCTGAATCACTGTCATTATCAGTCATTACAAAGAGTGGTGGTCCGTTCTACAGCATTAGTGAGTGACCACAATACCCTTCAAAGGTGAGCGACTTCTCCAGGGGGAAGGGCTGCGTCCTCTGGACCCAGGGGTCTGTGAACGTCCGTTGCGGCCTATCCCGAGGGTTCGTCTCAGGGCAGAGGTCAGCCCGACCAGCCTGTGCTCCAGCTCCCTGCGTTGGGCTTCGCTGTGTCCTAGCTGCTCCTCCAGCCCCTGAGCACGGCCCTCTGCCAGGCTAACGCGCAGGGTGAGCTCCCTGACCTGGGAAAGGGTTGGGAACCCGCGAGGGCTCTGCGGTTAGCGTTGGAGGTCACACAACAAAGTGTTGCATTGTGGTTGTCAGAGATCAGTTGCTGTGGGTTGATGGGCGAGACCAGAGAACTAGTATAGACCAGAGAACTAGTAGAGACCAGAGAACTAGTAGAGACCAGATAACTAGTATAGAGAACTAGTAGAGACCAGAGAACCAGTATAGACCAGAGAACTAGTATAGACCAGAGAACTAGTATAGACCAGAGAACTAGTAGAGACCAGAGAACTAGTAGAGACCAGAGAACTAGTATAGACCAGAGAACTAGTATAGAGAACTAGTAGAGACCAGAGAACTAGTAGAGACCAGAGAACTCGTATAGACCAGAGAACTAGCAGAGACCAGAGAACTAGTAGAGACCAGAAAACTAGTATAGACCAGAGAACTAGTATAGAGAACTAGTATAGACCAGAGAACTAGTAGAGACCAGAGAACTAGTAGAGACCAGAGAACTAGCATAGAGAACTAGTATAGACCAGAGAACTAGTAGAGACCAGAGAACTAGTAGAGACCAGAGAACTTGCAGAGACCAGAGAACTAGTATAGACCAGAGAACTAGTAGAGACCAGAGAACTAGCATAGAGAACTAGTATAGACCAGAGAACTAGTAGAGACCAGAGAACTAGTAGAGACCAGAGAACTAGCAGAGACCAGAGAACTAGTATAGACCAGAGAACTAGTATAGACCAGAGAACTAGTAGAGACCAGAGAAATAGTATAGAGAACTAGTAGAGACCAGAGAACTAGTATAGACCAGAGAACTAGTAGAGACCAGAGAACTAGCATAGAGAACTAGTATAGACCAGAGAACTAGTAGAGACCAGAGAACTAGTAGAGACCAGAGAACTAGCAGAGACCAGAGAACTAGTATAGACCAGAGAACTAGTAGAGACCAGAGAACTAGCATAGAGAACTAGTATAGACCAGAGAACTAGTAGAGACCAGAGAACTAGTAGAGACCAGAGAACTAGCAGAGACCAGAGAACCAGTATAGACCAGAGAACTAGTATAGAGAACTAGTATAGACCAGAGAACTAGTAGAGACCAGAGAACTAGTATAGACCAGAGAACTAGTATAGACCAGAGAACTAGTAGAGACCAGAGAACTAGCATAGAGAACTAGTATAGACCAGAGAACTAGTAGAGACCAGAGAACTAGTAGAGACCAGAGAACTAGCAGAGACCAGAGAACTAGTATAGACCAGAGAACTAGTATAGACCAGAGAACTAGTAGAGACCAGAGAACTAGCATAGACCAGAGAACTAGTATAGAGAACTAGTAGAGACCAGAGAACTAGTATAGACCAGAGAACTAGTAGAGACCAGAGAACTAGCCAAAAGTGTAGATAGGGTATGTCATATTTCATTGAACGTAACAAAACAGACACTTGCTTTCAATAAACCCAATGATGGCGAGTTCATGGATACCATCTTAGTGAGGAATATAACGTGTTTAGAGTGGGGGGGGAAACCCCTCTGCACATGTGCAGATACTCGTCTAATGCCGTTGTTCTTCATCTGTGTATCGTAGCTATCTAGTACGCAACTGCGCTCCGCTATAGTTAGCATGATGGCTAAGTGTGACATGTATTCCTATGGGAAATGCTAACTCACAGTCTTAGTAACACGTGTCTTTACCTGAGTAGACTGCTCCTCTAGCGCCAACACTAATTTTGAGGTCTCTTCGCAGTGGAGGAGGAGACTCTGTTGAAGCCCCGCCTCTCTCTCCGTTAGCACTTCCCTCACCTGACGCTCCGCGGCCTCCAGCTCCACCAGACGACGCTGCAGCCCGGAGGCCTGATGGAGAGATACAGGAAATAGAAAGAAGAGAGGGGCATTATACAAAGGATTTTGAGACATTGTTCTAAATGAACTTTAAATACCTTTTATAACTTCAAATGAAAAGCTGAAGAAAAAAAACTGAACTATGTCAATAAGTATTCAACCACGTTGTTATGGCAGGCCTAAACAATAGTATTTAACGTTCTTTTTGAACAACTACCTTATCTCTGTACCCCGCGCATTCAAATAATTGTAAGGTCCCTTATTCGAGCAGTGAATTTTAAACACGGATTCAACCATAAAGACCTGGGAGGTTTTCCAATGTCTTGCAAATAACACCTTTTGCAAAAAAAATAAATAAAAGCAGACATTGAAAATCCTTCTGAGCATGGTGAAATTAGAAATTACACTATGGAGGTTGTACAAAGATACAGGTGTCCTTCCTAACTCAGTTGCCGGAGAGGAAGGAAACCGCAAAGGGTGATTTTAAAACAGTTACAGAATTTAATAGCTGTGAGAAAACTGAGGATGAATTTGAACTCGTTACCTGTATAAAAGACACCTGTCCACACACTCAATCAAACAGACTCCAACCTCTCCACAATGGCCAAGACCAGAGAGCTGTGTAAGGACATCAGGGATAAAATTGTAGACCTGCACAAGGCTGGGATGGGCTACAGGACAATAGGCAAGCAGCTTGGTGAGAAGGCAACAACTGTTGGTGCAATTATTAGAAAATGGAAGAAGTTCAAGATGACGGTCAATCACCCTCGGTCTGGGGCTCCATGCAAGATCTCACCTCGTGGGGCATCAATGATCATGAGGAAGGTGAGGGATCAGCCCAGAACTACACGGCAGGACCTGATCAATGACCTGAAGAGAGCTGGGACCACAGTCTCAAAGAAAACCATTAGTAACACACTATGCCATCATGGATTAAAATCCTGCAGCGCACGCAATGTCCCCCTGCTCAAGCCAGCGCATGTCCAGGCCCGTCTGAAGTTTGCCAATGACCATCTGGATGATCCAGAGGAGGAATGGGAGAAGGTCATGTGGTCTGATGAGACAAAAATAGAGCTTTTTGGTCTAAACTCCACTCGCCGTGTTTGGAGGAAGAAGAAGGATGAGTACAACCCCAAGAACACCATCCCAACCGTGAAGCATGGAGGGGGAAACATCATTCTTTGGGATGCTTTTCTGCAAAGGGGACAGGACGACTGCACCGTATTGAGGGGAGGATGGATGGGGCCATGTATTGCGAGATCTTGGCCAACAACCTCCTTCCCTCAGTAAGAGCATTGAAGATGGGTTGTTGCTGGGTCTTCCAGCATGACAACGACCTGAAACACACAGCCAGGGCATCTAAGGAGTGTCTCCGTAAGAAGCATCTCAAGGTCCTGGAGTGGCCTAGCAAGTCTCCAGACCTGAACCCAATAGAAAATCTTTGGAGGGAGCTGAAAGTCCGTATTGCCCAGCGACAGCCCCGAAACCTGAAGGATCTGGAGAAGGTCTGTATGGAGGAGTGGGCCAAATCCCTGCTGCAGTGTGTGCAAACCTGGTGAAGAACTACAGGAAACGTATGATCTCTGTAACTGCAAACAAAGGTTTCTGTACCAAATATTAAGTTCTGCTTTTCTGATGTATCAAATACTTATGTCATGCAATAAAATGCAAATTAATTACTTAAAAATCATACAATGTGATTTTCAGGATTTTTGTTTTAGATTCCGTCTCTCACAGTTGAAGTGTACCTATGATAAAAAGTACAGACCTCTACATGCTTTGTAAGTAGGAAAACCTGCAAAATCGGCAGTGTATCAAATACTTGTTCTCCCCACTGTATTTGCGTTTTATTTTTCATACAGTGAATTTGGAACCTTGACTTGTTCCTCATTTTGTTAAATAGATTGATGAGGAAAACATTCTATACCAATCACTGTATTCTATGGGTCTTCCCTGGGGCTCAGTTGGTAGAGCATGGTGTTTGCAACGCCAGCATGGTGGTTGCAACGCCAGGGTTGTGGGTTCGATTCCCACGGGGGGCCAGTACGAAGGGAAAAAAATGCATGAAATGAAATGTATGCATTCACTACTGTAAGTTACTCTGGATAAGTGTCTGCTAAATGACTGAAATGTAAAATGTAAACCAATCACTACATTCTATAACAATCACTGCATTCTATAACAATCACCGCAATCTTATCGGCAGACTCAATAGCCTTGGCTTCTCAAATGACTACCTCGCCTGGTTCACCAACTACTTATCAGATAGAGTTCAGTGTGTCAAATCGGAGGGCTTGTTGTCCAGACGTCTGGCAGTCTCTATGGGGGTGCCACAGGGCTCAATTCTCGGGCCGACTCTTTTCTCTGTATATATATCAATGATGTTGCTCTTGCTGCGGGTGATTCCTTGATCCACCTCTACGCAGACGACACCATTCTGTATACATCTGGCCCTTCTTTGGACACTGTGATAACAAACCGCAAAACGAGCTTCAATGCCATACAACTCTCCTTCCGTGGCCTCCAACTACTCTTAAACGCTAGTAAAACTAAGTGCATGCTCTTCAACCGATTGCTGCTCCCACCCGACTAGCATCACTACTTTGGACGGTTCTGACCTAGAATATGTGGACAACTATAAATACCTAGGTGTCTGGTTAGACTGTAAACTCTCCTTCCAGACTCACATTAAGCATCTCCAATCCAAAATTAAATCTAGAATCAGCTTCCTATTTTGCAACAAAGCCTCCTTCACTCATGCCGCAAAACATACCCTCGTAAAACTGACCATCCTACCGATTCTTGACTTCGGCGATGTCATTTACAAAATAGCCCCCAACACTCTACTCAGCAAACTGGATGCAGTCTATCACAGTGCCATCCGTTTTATCACCAAAGCCCCATATACTACCCACCACTGTGACCTGTATGCTCTCGTTGGCTGGCCCTCACTCCATATCCTTCACCAAACCCACTGGCTCCAGGTCATCTATAAGTCTTTGCTAGGTAAAGCCCCGCCTTATCTCAGCTCACTGGTCACTGTAGCAACACCCACTCGTAGCACGCGCTCCAGCAGGTATATCTCACCGGTCAACCCCAAAGCCAACAGTTCCTTTGGCCGCCTTTCCTTCCAGTTCTCTGCTGCCAATGCCTGGAACGAATTGCAAAAATCACTGAAGCTGGAGTCTTATATCTCCCTCACTAACTTTAAGCATCAGCTGTCAGAGCAGCTTACCGATCACTGTACCTGTACACAGCCCATCTGTAAATAGCCCATCCAACTACCTCATCCCCATATTATTTATTATCCTCTTGCTCTTTTGCACCCCAGTATCTCTACTTGCACATCATCATCTGCACATCTATCACTCCAGTATTAATACTAAATTGTAATTCTTTTCACCTCTAGGGCCTATTTATTGCCTACCTCCCTACTCTTCTACATTTACACATACTGTACATAGATCTTTCTATTTTTCTTTTCTTTTGTGTTATTGACTGTACATTTGTTTATGTGTAACTCTGTGTTGTTGTTTGTGTCGAACTGCTTTGCTTTATCTTGGCCAGGTCGCAGTTGTAAATGAGAACATGTTCTCAACTGGCCTACCTGGTTAAATAAAGGTGGAATAAAATAATAAAATAAAATATACATAATGACAAAGCAAAAACGGTTGTTTTTTTCTTCTAATTTATTACACATTTTAAACTGAAATATTACATTTACATAAGTATTGAGACCCTTTACTCTCAACCCGGCACATCCAGAAGAGGACTGGCCACCCCTCAGAGCCTGGTTCCTCTCTAGGTTTCTTCCTAGGTTCCTGCCTTTCTAGAGAGTTTTTCCTAGCCACCGTGCTTCTACACCTGCATTGCTTGCTGTTTGGGTTTGTAGGCTGTGGATTCTGTATAGCACTTTGTGACATCGGCTGATGTAAAAAGGGCTTTATAAATAAATTTGATTGATTGTTGAAGCACCTTTGGCAGTGACTACAGCATCGAGTCTTCTTGGGTATGTGTCCCGAAGCCACTCCTGCGTTGTCTTGGCTGTGTGTTTAGGGTCGTTGTTCTGTTGGAAGGTGAACCTTCACCCCAGTCTGAGGTCATGAGCGCTCTGGAGCAGGTTTTCATCAAGGATCTCTCTGTACTTTGCTCCGTTCATCTTTGCCTCGATCCTGACTAATCTCCCAGTCCCTGCTGCTGAAAAACATCCCCACTGCATGATGCTGCCACCACCATGTTTCACCGTAGGGATGGTGCCAGGTTTCCTCCAGACGTGATGCAAGGCATTCAGGCCAAAGAGTTCAATCTTGATTTCATCAGACCAGAGAATCTTGTTTCTCATGGTCTGAAAGTCTTTAGGTGCCTTTTGGTAAACTCCAAGTGGGCTGTCATGTGCCTTTTACTGAGGAGTGGTTTCCATCTGGCCACTCTACCATAAAGGCTTTATTGGCGGAGTGTTGCAGAGATTGTTGTCCTTCTGGAAAGTTCTCCCATCTCCACAGAAGAACTCTAGAGCTCTCTCAGAGTGAGCATCAGTTTCTTGGTCACCTCCCTGACTAAGGCCCTTCTACCCCGATTGCTCAGTTTGGCCGGGCGGCCAGCTCTAGGAAGAGTCTGGGTCGTTCCAAACTTCTTCCATTTCAGAATGATGGAGGCCACTGTGTTCTTGGGGACCTTCAATGCTGCAGAAATGTTTTGGTACCCTTCCCCAGATCTGTGCCTTTGACACAATCCTGTCTCTGAGCTCTACAGACAATTCCTTCGACCTCATGGCTTGGTTTTTGCTCTGACATGCACTGTCAACTGTGGGGCCTTATATAGACAGGTGTGTGCCTTTCCAAATCATGTCCAATCAATTGAATTTAATTTACCACAGGTGGACTCCAATCAAGAGTAGAAACATCTCAAGGATGATCAATGGAAATAGGATTCACCTGAGCTCAATTTTGAGTCTCATAGCAAAGGGTCTGAATACTGATACATTTGCAATACATTCTAAAACCCAGTTTTTTGCTTGGTCATTATGGGGTCTTGTGATGTCATTATGGGGTATTGTGATGTCATTATGGGGTATTGTGATGTCATTATGGGGTGTCATTATGGGGTATCATTGGGGATATTGTGATGTCATTATGGTGTCTTGTGATGTCATTACGGGGTATTGTGATGTCATTATGGGGTATTGTGATGTCATTTTGGGGTCTTGTGTGTAGATTGCTGAGGAATTGTTATAAGGTTGTAATGTAACAAAATGTGGAAAAAGTCAAGGGGTCTGAATACTTTCCGAAGTTACTTTCTATATACAGTACATATATATTTTAATGTTAGAATTTTACTTCCACTTTGACATTGCGGAGTAGTTTTGTGTAGATCGTTGATAAAAAATGAAAATTACATCCATTTGAATCCCACTTTGTAGCACAACAAAATGTGGAAAAAGTAAAGGGGTGTGAATACCTTGTGAAGGCTGAACACCTACAGTATGCTAAACCCCAGCCAGGCCGACAAAAGGTTATTCATTGGAGAGTGGCAGTAGAACATCCTCGGCCCTTCCTCCCCATACTGTAAGCACTGCACTGTAAGCACTGTACTGTAAGCACTGCACTGTAAGCACTGTACTGTACGCACTGCACTGTAAGCACTGTACTGTAAGCACTGCACTGTAAGCACTGCACTGTAAGCACTGTATTGTACGCACTGTACTGTACGCACTGCACTGTACTGTAAGCACTGTACTGTACGCACTGCACTGTAAGCACTGTACTGTAAGCACTGTACTGTAAGCACTGCACTGTAAGCACTGCACTGTAAGCACTGTACTGTAAGAACTGCACTGTAAGCACTGTACTGTAAGCACTGCACTGTAAGCACTGTACTGTAAGCACTGCACTGTAAGCACTGTACTGTAAGAACTGCACTGTAAGCACTGCACTGTAAGCACTGCACTGTAAGCACTGTACTGTAAGCACTGCACTGTAAGCACTGTACTGTAAGCACTGTACTGTAAGCACTGCACTGTAAGCACTGTACTGTACGCACTGTACTGTAAGCACTGCACTGTAAGCACTGCACTGTAAGCACTGCAGGCACTGCAGGTATTCTGCAGCTAGTTGTGGCTGGACGGGATGTTTGCTGAAGCATGTTGTTATTGAGGCTGTATAGCGGACTACTTCCTGTAAGTTACATACAGTGCATTCGGAAATTATTCAGACCCCTTGACTTTTTCCAGATTTTGTTAAGTTACAGCCTTATTCTAAAATGTATTAAACAGTTTCCCCCTCATCAATCTACACACAATACCCCATAATGACATCACAATACGCCATAATGACATCACAATACCCCATAATGACATCACAATACCCCATAATGACATCACAATACCCCATAATGACATCACAATACCCCATAATGACATCACAATACCCCATAATGACATCACAATACCCCATAATGACAAAGAAAAAAACAGTTTTCTTGCCAATTTATTACAGATAAAAAACAGAAATATCACATTTACCTCCTTCCTGTCCTCCTTCCTGTCCTCCTTCCTATCCTCCTTCCTGTCCTCCTCCCCACCAGCCCTGTGGGCCTCCTTTGGTAACTTACCTCCTTCCTGTCCTCCTTCCTATCCTCCTTCCTGTCCTCCTCCCCACCAGCCCTGTGGGCCTCCTTTGGTAACTTACCTCCTTCCTGTCCTCCTCCCCAGCCCTGTGGGCCTCCTTTGGTAACTTACCTCCTTCCTGTCCTCCTCCCCCAGCCCTGTGGGCCTCCTATGGTAACGTACCTCCTTCCTGTCCTCCTTCCTGTCCTCCTTCCTATCCTCCTTCCTGTCCTCCTCCCCACCAGCCCTGTGGGCCTCCTTTGGTAACTTACCTCCTTCCTGTCCTCCTTCCTGTCCTCCTCCCCACCAGCCCTGTGGGCCTCCTATGGTAACGTATCTCCTTCCTGTCCTCCTTCCTGTCCTCCTCCCCACCAGCCCTGTGGGCCTCCTTTGGTAACTTACCTCCTTCCTGTCCTCCTTCCTGTCCTCCTCCCCCAGCCCTGTGGGCCTCCTTTGGTAACTTACCTCCTTCCTGTCCTCCTCCCCCAGCCCTGTGGGCCTCCTATGGTAACTTACCTCCTTCCTGTCCTCCTCCCCCAGCCCTGTGGGCCTCCTTTGGTAACTTACCTCCTTCCTGTCCTCCTCCCCCAGCCCTGTGGGCCTCCTATGGTAACTTACCTCCTTCCTGTCCTCCTCCCCCAGCCCTGTGGGCCTCCTATGGTAATGTACCTCATTGATGGCCGCCTCCCTGCCCGCCTCGCTCTCCAGGACTCTCTGTTTAAGACTGAAGGACTCCCTCCTCGCCTCCTCTTCCTTCACCTCCTCCTGACACACCCTGGCCTGCAGTTCTCCCATTTCCTCCCTCTGTTGGGCAGCCTCCCTCTCTAGGATCTTCACCTGAACAAGGTAGAGATAGAGACTGATTAGAAGGCTGAGGGAGAAGAAGAACAAGAAGGAGAAAATGAAGCCCCACCTGTCTGCGTAGCTCCTGCATCTCTCTGCGTGCCTGCAGTCGGGACTTCTCCAGCTCTCTCATGGCGCTCCTCAGCTTGGACACTTCCTGCTGCAGGGAGGTCTTACACACCTCCAGGACCATCACTTTCTGCTCCTTGTCCTCCAGGCTACGCCGCAGACTGATGGGAGATATGGAGGCAGAGACAGGGTTATAGAGGTAGATTACTGTCAAAACTATTACAAAAATACACTTTCTGCTCCTTGTCCTTGACGCTACGCCGCAGACTGATGGGAGATATGGAGGCAGAGACAGGGTTATAGTGGTAGATTACTGTCAAAACTATTACAAAAATACACTTTCTGCTCCTTGTCCTCAATGCTACGCCAAAGGCTGACGGAGTAGGAAGCAAATACATGGAGGTAAAAGTACTGTCAAAATATTGAAGAAACGTTTTGTCACATTTCAAATAGTAATGCCTGGGCTGAGTCATAACCCACAATCCCCGTTGTTATATCCGCGGGACTGGTGGGTTTAGGATGTGGCTGAAGGGCAGGGGTGTGGCGGGCGGGTTAAATAAAGAGAAAACAATGCATAAGAAAAAAATTAAGAAATGGATAATTCTTGTTCAATTCAAAGTAGTCTGTTATAGAAGAGAGGACCAAAACAGCAGTCTGGTATAGAAGAGAGGACCAGAACAGCAGTCTGTTATAGAAGAGAGGACCAGAACAGCAGTCTGTTATAGAAGAGAGGACCAGAACAGTAGTCTGTTATAGAAGAGAGGACCAAAACAGTAGTCTGTTATAGAAGAGAGGACCAGAACAGCAGTCTGTTATAGAAGAGAGGACCAGAACAGCAGTCTGTTATAGAAGAGAGGACCAGAACAGTAGTCTGTTATAGAAGAGAGGACCAAAACAGTAGTCTGTTATAGAAGAGAGGACCAGAACAGTAGTCTGTTATAGAAGAGAGGACCAGAACAGTAGTCTGTTATAGAAGAGAGGACCAGAACAGTAGTCTGTTATAGAAGAGAGGACCAGAACAGTAGTCTAATGTTATAGAAGAGAGGACCAGAACAGTAGTCTGGTATAGAAGAGAGGACCAGAACAGTAGTCTGTTATAGAAGAGAGGACCAGAACAGCAGTCTGTTATAGAAGAGAGGACCAGAACAGTAGTCTGTTATAGAAGAGAGGACCAGAACAGTAGTCTGGTATAGAAGAGAGGACCAGAACAGTAGTCTGTTATAGAAGAGAGGACCAGAACAGTAGTCTGGTATAGAAGAGAGGACCAGAACAGTAGTCTAATGTTATAGAAGAGAGGACCAGAACAGTAGTCTGTTATAGAAGAGAGGACCAGAACAGTAGTCTAATGTTATAGAAGAGAGGACCAAAACAGGAGTCTAATGTTATAGAAGAGAGGACCAAAACAGTAGTATAATGTTATAAAAGAGAGGACCAGAACAGTAGTATAATGTTATAGAAGAGAGGACCAGAACAGTAGTCTGTTATAGAAGAGAGGACCAGAACAGTAGTCTAATGGTATAGAAGAGAGGACCAGAACAGTAGTATAATGTTATAGAAGAGAGGACCAGATCAGTAGTCTGTTATAGAAGAGAGGACCAGATCAGTAGTCTGTTATAGAAGAGAGGACCAGAACAGTAGTATAATGTTATAGAAGAGAGGACCAGAACAGTAGTCTGTTATAGAAGAGAGGACCAGAACAGTAGTATAATGTTATAGAAGAGAGGACCAGAACAGTAGTATAATGTTATAGAAGAGAGGACCAGAACAGTAGTCTGTTATAGAAGAGAGGACCAGAACAGTAGTATAATGTTATAGAAGAGAGGACCAGAACAGTAGTCTGGTATAGAAGAGAGGACCAGAACAGTAGTATAATGTTATAGAAGAGAGGACCAGAACAGTAGTCTGTTATAGAAGAGAGGACCAGAACAGTAGTATAATGGTATAGAAGAGAGGACCAGAACAGTAGTCTGTTATAGAAGAGAGGACCAGATCAGTAGTCTGTTATAGAAGAGAGGACCAGAACAGTAGTATAATGTTATAGAAGAGAGGACCAGAACAGTAGTCTGTTATAGAAGAGAGGACCAGATCAGTAGTCTGTTATAGAAGAGAGGACCAGAACAGTAGTCTAATGTTATAGAAGAGAGGACCAGAACAGTAGTCTAATGATTGGGAATGTTTTGGTGAAGTGGTACAATTTGACTCGGGAACAGGAGTGTAGAAATATGATTTCTTTCTGCATCTTGAGAGAATGAATGCACGCTTAGGGACCGTCTGCAAAGGCGGTGGTGCTGTCTTTATTAGCATCATAAAAGCTGAGGTATAGCTTCACTTCTGGTATTTCAACAACATAAAATACGAACCCAAGCCGAACTGAAATCTTATCAAAAACATTTTTTGGATCGTTTTAACAGGTTTTAATATCCTTAATAAAACCGGTCAAACTGATGTAATTTAGAAATGTTTAACTGAAAATCCTCCCCCCCCCCTTCCCCCATTCCTTTTTATCCCCGTTATTGCATTTTCTCCCCGGTCCCTAAACGTCTTCGCTGCGTGAGAGAAGCAGAGATGACAAGAGGAAAGAGAAAACCAACGTTATTGATGTGAACCAGATTGAAGCATTCATTCTATCCCTTTGTGACATCATTCTGGTGAGGGTTTTTATTAAGTCTTCTAGGGGGCAACAATAATGACTAAAGAGATGCTGCACATGTTTAATTATAGAGATATAATTTATAACAAATAGCCTACCAAAATGTCGGAAATGATAAACAGAAACATAGGCCTGTCTAAAAAAAAAAAAAGAAGGCCCGTCAGATAATCTGTACGCCATCTCTGACTGTACAGAGTATTTTCTATATTAGCGGGTTAGGGTCGGGTGTGTGGCTTTTGGTTTTCACTCTATCGCATGGTAGCGGACAGGCGCGGGATTAGAAAACAATCATTTCAAACCAGTTTTGTTTTTGAAAAATCCATAGTGTCAACATCATTTACACACATTGTTGGCTGTATAAGATCAGACAGTCCTGTTTTTTTGATTGATGAATCAGCAAAGGGCTGCTACCTAATGTTGTCGTTCTCTTGAAAGAGGCTCTCAGCTCCTCGTTGGAGGGTTAGATTTAGGGACTGTACAGTACCTGTTGTCTGTATGGGACAGAGTGACTGTACCTGTTGTCTGTATGGGACAGAGTGGCTGTACCTGTTGTCTGTATGGGACAGAGTGGCTGTACCTGTTGTCTGTATGGGACAGAGTGACTGTACCTGTTGTCTGTATGGGACAGAGTGACTGTACCTGTTGCCTGTATGGAACAGCGTGACTGTACCTGTTGTCTGTATGGGACAGAGTGGCTGTACCTGTTGTCTGTATTGGACAGAGTGGCTGTACCTGTTGTCTGTATGGGACAGAGTGGCTGTACCTGTTGTCTGTATGGGACAGAGTGACTGTACCTGTTGTCTGTATGGAACAGCGTGACTGTACCTGTTGTCTGTATGGGACAGAGTGGCTGGACCTGTTGTCTGTATGGGACAGAGAGGCTGTACCTGTTGTCTGTATGGGACAGAGTGGCTGTACCTGTTGTCTGTATGGGACGGTGAGTGGCTGTACCTGTTGTCTGTATGGGACAGTGAGTGGCTGTACCTGTTGTCTGTATGGGACAGAGTGACTGTACCTGTTGTCTGTATGGGACGGTGAGTGGCTGTACCTGTTGTCTGTATGGGACGGTGAGGGACTGTACCTGTTGTCTGTATGGGACAGAGTGACTGTACCTGTTGTCTGTATGGAACAGAGTGACTGTACCTGTTGTCTGTATGGGACAGAGTGACTGTACCTGTTGTCTGTATGGGACAGAGTGACTGTAACTGTTGTCTGTATGGGACGGTGAGTGACTGTACCTGTTGTCTGTATGGGACAGAGTGGCTGTACCTGTTGTCTGTATGGGACAGAGTGACTGTACCTGTTGTCTGTATGGGACAGAGTGACTGTACCTGTTGTCTGTATGGGACAGAGTGACTGTACCTGTTGTCTGTATGGGACAGAGTGACTGTACCTGTTGTCTGTATGGGACAGAGTGACTGTACCTGTTGTCTGTATGGGACAGAGTGACTGTACCTGTTGTCTGTATGGGACAGAGTGACTGTACCTGTTGTCTGTATGGGACAGAGTGGCTGTACCTGTTGTCTGTATGGGACAGAGTGACTGTACCTGTTGTCTGTATGGAACAGAGTGACTGTACCTGTTGTCTGTATGGAACAGAGTGACTGTACCTGTTGTCTGTATGGAACAGAGTGACTGTACCTGTTGTCTGTATGGAACAGAGTGACTGTACCTGTTGTCTGTATGGGACAGAGTGACTGTACCTGTTGTCTGTATGGGACGGTGAGTGGCTGTACCTGTTGTCTGTATGGGACGGTGAGTGACTGTACCTGCTGTCTGTATGGGACGGTGAGTGAATGTACCTGTTGTCTGTATGGAACAGAGTGACTGTACCTGTTGTCTGTATGGGACAGAGTGGCTGTACCTGTTGTCTGTATGGAACAGAGTGACTGTACCTGTTGTCTGTATGGGACAGAGTGGCTGTACCTGTTGTCTGTATGGGACAGAGTGGCTGTACCTGTTGTCTGTATGGGACAGAGTGGCTGTACCTGTTGTCTGTATGGGACGGTGAGTGGCTGTACCTGTTGTCTGTATGGGACAGTGAGTGGCTGTACCTGTTGTCTGTATGGGACAGAGTGACTGTACCTGTTGTCTGTATGGGACAGAGTGACTGTACCTGTTGTCTGTATGGGACGGTGAGGGACTGTACCTGTTGTCTGTATGGGACAGAGTGACTGTACCTGTTGTCTGTATGGAACAGAGTGACTGTACCTGTTGTCTGTATGGGACAGAGTGACTGTACCTGTTGTCTGTATGGGACAGAGTGACTGTAACTGTTGTCTGTATGGGACGGTGAGTGACTGTACCTGTTGTCTGTATGGGACAGAGTGGCTGTACCTGTTGTCTGTATGGGACAGAGTGACTGTACCTGTTGTCTGTATGGGACAGAGTGACTGTACCTGTTGTCTGTATGGGACAGAGTGACTGTACCTGTTGTCTGTATGGGACAGAGTGACTGTACCTGTTGTCTGTATGGGACAGAGTGACTGTACCTGTTGTCTGTATGGGACGGTGAGTGGCTGTACCTGTTGTCTGTATGGGACGGTGAGGGACTGTACCTGTTGTCTGTATGGGACGGTGAGTGAATGTACCTGTTGTCTGTATGGAACAGAGTGACTGTACCTGTTGTCTGTATGGGACAGAGTGACTGTACCTGTTGTCTGTATGGGACAGAGTGACTGTACCTGTTGTCTGTATGGAACAGAGTGACTGTACCTGTTGTCTGTATGGAACAGAGTGACTGTACCTGTTGTCTGTATGGGACAGAGTGACTGTACCTGTTGTCTGTATGGGACAGAGTGACTGTACCTGTTGTCTGTATGGGACAGAGTGACTGTACCTGTTGTCTGTATGGAACAGAGTGACTGTACCTGTTGTCTGTATGGGACAGAGTGACTGTACCTGTTGTCTGTATGGGACGGTGAGTGACTGTACCTGTTGTCTGTATGGAACAGAGTGACTGTACCTGTTGTCTGTATGGAACAGAGTGACTGTACCTGTTGTCTGTATGGGACAGAGTGACTGTACCTGTTGTCTGTATGGGACAGTGAGTGACTGTACCTGTTGTCTGTATGGGACAGAGTGACTGTACCTGTTGTCTGTATGGGACAGAGTGACTGTACCTGTTGTCTGTATGGGACGGTGAGTGACTGTACCTGTTGTCTGTATGGGACGGTGAGTGACTGTACCTGTTGTCTGTATGGGACAGTGACTGTACAGTACCTGTTGTCTGTATGGGACAGAGTGGCTGTACCTGTTGTCTGTATGGGACAGAGTGGCTGTACCTGTTGTCTGTATGGGACGGTGAGTGGCTGTACCTGTTGTCTGTATGGGACAGAGTGACTGTACCTGTTGTCTGTATGGGACGGTGAGGGACTGTACCTGTTGTCTGTATGGGACGGTGAGGGACTGTACCTGTTGTCTGTATGGGACGGTGAGGGACTGTACCTGTTGTCTGTATGGGACAGTGAGTGACTGTACCTGTTGTCTGTATGGGACGGTGAGGGACTGTACCTGTTGTCTGTATGGGACAGTGAGTGACTGTACCTGTTGTCTGTATGGGACGGTGAGGGACTGTACCTGTTGTCTGTATGGGACAGTGAGTGACTGTACCTGTTGTCAGTATGGGACAGTGAGTGGCTGTACCTGTTGTCTGTATGGGACGGTGAGTGACTGTACCTGTTGTCTGTATGGGACAGAGAGTGGCTGTACCTGTTGTCTGTATGGGACAGAGTGACTGTACCTGTTGTCTGTATGGGACAGAGAGTGGCTGTACCTGCTGTCTGTATGGGACAGAGTGACTGTACCTGTTATCTGTATGGGACGGTGAGGGACTGTACCTGTTGTCTGTATGGGACAGTGAGTGACTGTACCTGTTGTCAGTATGGGACAGTGAGTGGCTGTACCTGTTGTCTGTATGGGACGGTGAGTGACTATACCTGTTGTCTGTATGGGACAGAGAGTGGCTGTACCTGTTGTCTGTATGGGACAGAGTGACTGTAACTGTTGTCTGTATGGGACAGAGTGACTGTACCTGTTGTCTGTATGGGACGGTGAGAGACTGTACCTGTTGTCTGTATGGGACGGTGAGTGACTGTACCTGTTGTCTGTATGGGACGGTGAGTGGCTGTACCTGTTGTCTGTATAGGACAGTGAGGGACTGTACCTGTTGTCTGTATGGGACGGTGAGGGACTGTACCTGTTGTCTGTATGGGACGGTGAGTGACTGTACCTGTTGTTGTCGTTCTCTGCTCTCTTCACTGCAGCTCTGAGCTCCTGGTTGGAGGTGTGGATGGCCTCCTTGTCTCGGATCTCGTCCCCCAGCAGCCTCCTGAGGTCCAGCACCTCCTTCCTCTGATCGTCCCTCTCTTGAGCCACCTCCATCAGCTCCCTGTGGGCCTCCATCAGCTCTTCCCGCCCCGCATCACGCTCATCCTCTGCCTGCTGGAGGTCCCGCCGAAGACCCTCCACCTAGCAGGACCAGGGAAGGGAGATGAGAGGATGAACAGAGAGGAACGAGGAAGGGGGCATGGCGAAGGAGCTCAATGGGGCTTCAAACCAGAGATGAATGCCGTAGCACTCGAACCCAAGAGACCAAGTTAGGGCTTGATTCAATCCGTATTGCAGAAGTCCCGCTTTATATCGTGATTGCAAAGGCAGTGTTTACTGTGTATGCAGTCTCCGCGATCGCAGAAACATTGTCTCAACATTTTTATTGCGCTATAGCGCAGATCTTCTGCGATACGGATTGAATCTAGGCCCAAGACTGCTTCAAATTAACCAGACCAAGGAAGGCAGGATGGGGGACGGGGGACGGGGGCATGATGTTTACACAGGTCACATGATATGTTTTCTTCTCATCAATTCTAATCCTCTCCCCTTCCAGCCCATCATACTTTATTTCAGGGGAAAAGGGGGGATGGAGAAGAACCTGGGTTCAAACACTATTCAGAGGAAAAGGGGGGATGGAGAAGAACCTGGGTTCAAACACTATTCAGGGGAAATGGGGGGATGGAGAAGAACCTGGGTTCAAACACTATTCAGGGGAAATGGGGGGATGGAGAAGAACCTGGGTTCAAACACTATTCAGGGGAAATGGGGGGATGGAGAAGAACCTGGGTTCAAATAATATTCAGGGGAAATGGGGGGATGGAGAAGAACCTGGGTTCAAATACTATGCAAAATCATTCATAAACTTTGAGCATTTGATTTAGTCTGCCTGAAGTGCGAGATGGGCGTATGGGACTACTGCATTGGTTCCATTGTGCCAGCCCAACCTCGATCAAGCACATCTAAAGTATTGGGAATAATTCAAATACTATTTGAACCCAGGTCTGGAGGGTAGAAGGAGAGCCCTCTGATTGTGGTCCTCATCAAGTAGATGAGAGTGAAGCTAGGAGGAACCTGTCCCGTCCCATCGGAGCCTGTCTCTCCCCTACAGCAGGAGAGACAATAAACACTGTCTCAACTGGCTTATTTACACTAGGGGTTAACTCAAACTGTGATTTCATTATATTACCAAGAGCTCACTCTCTCTCTCTCTCTCTCTCTCTCTCTCTCTCTCTCTCTCTCTCTCTCTCTCTCTCTCTCTCTCTCTTCAATTTAAGGCCTTCAATGGCATGGGAAACATATGTTTACATTGCCAAAGCAAGTGAAATAGATAATAAACAAAAGTGAAATAAACAATAAAAAAATGTAAGGTAAACATTACACTCACAAAAGTTCCAAAAGAATAAAGACATTACAGATGTCATGTTATGTGGAAATAGTTAAAGTACAAAAGGGAAAATAAATAAACATAAATATAGGTTGTATTTATGATGGTGTTTGTTCTTCACTGGTTGACCTTTTCTTGTGGCAACAGGTCACAAATCTTGCTGCTGTGATGTCACACTGTGGTATTTCACCCAGTAGATATGGGAGTTTATTTCTCTCTCTCTCTTTATCTCTCTCTCTCCTCTGTCTTTCTTTCTCCTATTCTCTCTCTCTCTCTCTACCTTCCTTATCTCTCTCCCTCTTTCTGTCCCCCCTCTCTCTCTCTCTCTCTCTCTCTCTCTCTCTCTCTCTCTCTCTCTCTCTCTCTCTCCCTCTCTCTCTCCTCTCTTCCCCCCCATTTTGTCCCCTTGTTGTACTTTCTCACTCTGCTCTGTCATTGTCAGACATGAGACTCCTGAGCCTGGATTAGTCAAATAATCAAACAAGGGAAGAGCAAGGAGGTTCAAATAATCAAACAAGGGAAAAGCAGGGAGGTTCTGCCATGTCTGACAGTGTGGTTATAGCTCTCTCAGAGACAGTTTGCGTACCAAATGCCACCCTATTAAGTGCACTACTTTTGACTCACACCCTGTATGGGCGCTGGTCCAAAATAGTGCACTATAAACCTAAGGGAATAGGCTGCCATTTGAGACATAGCATCCTGAACACAGGGACCACCAGCACCATACTCATTCTCTCTCATTCTTCACAGTCTGAATTTACTCCTAGACTCAGATAGAGTGAAGGAGGAGAGACAACACTAGAGTTAAAACAGGCGAACAGCTCAAGATCCAGTTCTAAGCTTCCCACTTAGATAAACAACCTCTTATTTCAAGAGAGACCTGGTTCCTGTTTACTGTTTCCTGTTTCCTGTTGTTTGAATATGAACCACAGTCAGGTCAGGGATATAAAACACTGGAGTGATAGTCAACAAGGTGTTGAGTTTGTGTTAGGAGTAGGAGTGTACTGAATTATAATTGTATTAAAAACATAAAAACATATGTTTTAAGTGAGATAGGCACTGGTCTAAGGCCTAATAAGAAGGGAAATTCATGAGCATCACGATGCCTACTCCACCCATGCTCTACCAAGGTTTTACAGCACCACGATGCCTACTCCACCCATGCTCTACCAAGGTTTTACAGCACCACGATGCCTACTCCACCCATGCTCTACCAAGGTTTTACAGCACCACGATGCCTACTCCACCCATGCTCTACCAAGGTTTTACAGCACCACGATGCCTACTCCACCCATGCTCTACCAAGGTTTTACAGCATCATGATGCCTACTCCACCCATGCTCTACCAAGGTTTTGCAGCACACAGCTTTGACCTGCTACAGTAGCTACGTTGGTATTGTACTTCAGACTATGTGTAGGCAGGATGTTTAGGATTCAAAATTCAAAAAGGCACTCGCACATCTGAGCTATCTTTTTTGCAGGTGTATGGTAACAGTTGAATAAAATGGATAAAGAAAAAAAAGCTCTGATGAAGGCCGTGAGACCAATACGTAAAGCTAATTAAAGGGCAGTGATACTATCAACAGCAGTGATGCTATCAACAGCAGTGATGCTATCAACAGCAGCGATACTATCAACAGCAGTGATGCTATCAACAGCAGTGATACTATCAACAGCAGTGATGCTATCAACAGCAGCGATGCTATCAACAGCAGCGATACTATCAACAGCAGCGATACTATCAACAGCAGTGATACTATCAACAGCAGTGATGCTATCAACAGCAGTGATGCTATCAACAGCAGTGATACTAACAACAGCAGCGATACTATCAACAGCAGCGATGCTATCAACAGCAGTGATGCTATCAAGGGCAGTGATGCTATCAACAGCACTTATACTGACATTTGGTACTTTAACGCACGCACACATTCATCACTCCTCCCTGCTCCGTTATCAGATAAGTTAACAATGTGGGTCGACACACAAGTTAACTTCTCAATCTTAGTACATACATTTCACACTTACTTCAGTAACCGGTTAGGGTATAAAGAAATAAACAGACAAGTGTTCATATTTAATATAAGCAATATTTATTATACTTAGATGTTATGGATGAGCGCATTGTTTGTTTGTTTGTTCTGTTCCTCTCTCTCTCCATCTCTGTAGTTTCCGGGTCTGCTGGATAAGGACCCGAGTTAAGGGAATTGGGCTGACTTTGTAGTGCCTGTCCCGAATGGCTCATTAATGTAAATGGGCATATTGAAAGACACTGTCAGTAGTGATGTAATTTTGTAAATGTTATATTGTGATATTGTTTCATAAAAAACGTGTTGCAATGTATATACTTTAGTATGTTTAGTTAAATGGAAAATGTAAGTTTGAATAGGTAATTGCTTAATTAATTATTGTTAATTGTTCTGATCGGAGGGGCTACCCTTACAAAAGGAGCCTCTCTTTCAGTTCATTGAGAGGCATTTTGGATTGAGCTGTGGATGGGGCAGCATTGTTTTTAGCTGTCCCATAAGGTATATGTTTGATGGCAGTTGTCATGGACGTCATAAGGATTGGACCAAGGCGCAGCGGGTAAAGTGCTCATCTTCTTAATTTATTTAAAGAAAAACACTTAAACAAAATAAACAAGCGACGATAACATTTCCATAAGGCTCCCAGGCTATACAGAAAATAACCAGCCACAAAACACAAGTGAAACAAACACAACTAAATATGGCCTCCAATTAGAGACAACGACAACCAGCTGCCTCTAATTGGAGGTCATTGCCAAAAACCCAACATAGAAATAGAAAACTAGATATAAACGTAGAACCTAAACACCGAAACACAAACAAACACCCCCTGCCACGCCCTGACCAAACTACAATGCCAATTAACCCCTTTTACTGGTCAGGACGTGACAGCAGTACTGTTGTTTTTGTTCCGAAATCACTATGTAAATAAACACCCAGAAGCACAGAAGAACTGTTGGTGCTCCGCCATCTTTTTTATTTTGATAGAGGTTAGGTTTTCCAGTTTGGCCTTCTGGCCTACTCTACGTGACAGAGATATATATATATATAGATAGACAGCATATATCTATATATATATCTATATCTCTATATATATCTCTCTCTCTATATATATATATATATATATATATATATATATATATATGCTGTATATATATATATATATATATATATATATATATATATATATATATATATATGCTATATATATATATAGAGATATATGCTGTATATATATATATATATATATATATATATATATATATATATATATATATATATATATATATATATATATATATATATAGAGAGATATATATAGAGATATAGATATAGATATATATATATGCTGTATATATATATATATATATATATATATATATATATATATATATATATATATATATAGATGTATATGTATGTCTCTAGGCCTACCATTCTATTATATTAACTTCTATGGGCTAACTTTTTTATTTTGATAGAGGTTAGGTTTTCCAGTTTATCCTTCTGGCCTACTCTACGTGTCACGCTCTGACCTAGGAGAGCTGTGTTTTTCTTGTTTAGTTAGGTCAGGGTGCGATAGGTGGGTGGGCATTCTATGTTTTCGTTTTCTATGTTTTGGCCAGGTATGGTTTCCAATCAGAGGCAGCTGTCTATCGTTGTCTCTGATTGGAAGCCATACTTAGGCAGCCTGTTTTTCATGTGTTGGTGTGAGTAGTTGTTTTCCGTTTTGTCAAGTGTACCTGACGGAACTGTTGGCTGTCGTTTTGTTGTTTTTGTTAAGTGTTTCATTAAAGAAAAGTATGAGCTCTCTACACGCTGTGCCTTGGTCCCCTTTATACGACCCCTGTTACACTACGTAACAATAACACAGCAATAAAAGTTAAGTAAACATACACAATGACAAATTGCAACAGAGATAATGTAGTAATTTGTATATATTTAATATTAACAGCTGATTTTCAAGAGGGAAGTGAAAAACCAGAAGCCGATTTAAGCCAATATGGAATAAACTGGAAAACACTTCCCTGATCTCTCTTAAAACTTCTTTGGGCTTGGGGGCAGTATTTTGACGTCTGGATGAAAAACGTGCCCAAAGTAAACTGCCTGTTACTCAGGCCCAGAAGCTAGGATATGCATATAATTGGTAGATTTGGATAGAAAACACTCTAACGTTTCTAACACTGTTAAAATAATGTCTGTGAGTATAACATAACTGATATGGCAGGCAAAAACCCGAGGACAAACCATCCATAATTTAAAAAAAATCAGTCTACCACTGTTTCCAATGGCTGTCATGTTTAATATGAAGGGACAACCTCCCAGATTGCAGTTCCTAGGGCTTCCACTAGATGTCAACAGACTTTAGAAAGAGTTTCAGGCTTGTTTTAAAAAAATTAGCTAGAATTTGTAGTTTTTCTAAGTGGCTCCCATTTTGGCTGTAGTGTTTCATGCGTGTGGATGAGAACGCGTTCTTTGTTGTTTATCTCCGGTAAAGACAATAACGATTCTCCGTCTTAAATTGTATCATTTATTTACATATTAGGGTACCTGAGGTTTGATTATAAATGTTGTTTGACTTGTTTGGAGAAGTTTATTGGTAACGTTTGGGATTCATTTTGTATGCATTTTGAAGGAGGGAAACCGGTGGATTATTGAATGAAGCGCGCCAGCTAAACTGAGTTTTTGGGGATATAAAGAAGGACTTCATCGAACAAAAGGACCATTTGTGATGTAGCTGGGACCTTTTGGAGTGCCAACAGAAGAAGATCTTCAAAGGTAAGGCATTTATTTTATCGCTATTTCTGACTTTCGTGGCGCACCTGCCTGGTTGAGTTTTCTTTTTTTATGCTTTTGTGTGCGGGGCGCTGTCCTCAGATAATCGCATAGTGTGCTTTCGCCGTAAAGCCTTTTTGAAATCTGACACAGCGGCTGGATTAACAAGAAGTTAAGCTTTTTTCTGATGTATGACACTTGTATTTTCATGAATGTTAAATGTTACTATTTCTGTAATTTGAATTTCGCGCTCTGCAATTTCACGGGATGTTGTCGAGGTGGGTCGCTAGCGGAACGCCTGCCCCAGAAAGGTTAAGACAATCGAGCAAGCTCCTGGAAAATACACAAATAATCAACATGTACCCATTTAACTATTTACATGAAAATGTACCTTATAGTTTACTGAAGAAAGGCCTAGCATTACATTACCTGTAAACAAAGGTGAGTTATCACAAAATATACAATATACAACCAAATTAACATTCATCAGATATAGTCAGCTATAGTGAATACAATTCAGGGATGGCCACAATTGCTCTTGACAAGCTACAGGTTTATACAGACTTTTTTTGTTCAAGCCCAGTTCGTCCACATCTGATTCTACTATTCATGGTCTCAATGAACAGCTGAGGTGTGGATCAACAGCTGAGGTGTGGATCAACAGCTGAGGTGTGGATCAACAGCTGAGGTGTGGATCAACAGCTGAGGTCTGGATCAACAGCTGAGGTCTGGATCAACAGCTGAGGTCTGGATCAACACCTGAGGTCTGGATCAACACCTGAGGTCTGGATGAACAGCTAAGGTCTGGATGAACAGCTCAGTGGTAGAATCAGGTGTGGGAGCACTGGGCTTGAACAGAAAAGCTTGCGCAACGCTCTTGCTGATCAAGAGCAATTTGATAACTCCTTATACAAACACTGCAACAAATGACAGACTGCTGAGAAACACCTGTGAAATACAGTCATTAGCCTCTTGACAAGAATTTAAGCTTTCTGCCAATATCCAATATACTACCGTTCAAAAGTTTGGGGTCACTTAGAAATGTGATTGTTTTTGAAAGAAAAGCACTTTTTGTCCATTAAAATAACATAAAATTGATCAGAAATACAGTGTAGACATTGTTAATGTTGTAAATAACTAGCTGGAAACGGCAGATTTTTAATGGTATATCTACATAGGCGTACAGAGGCCCATTATCAGCAACCATCACACCTGTGTTCCAATGGCACGTTGTGTTAGCTAATCCAAGTTTATAATTTTAAAAGGATAATTGATCATTAGAAAACCCTTTTGCAATTATGTTAGCACAGCTGAAAACTGTTGTTCTGATTAAAAGAAGCAATAAAACTGGCCTTCTTTAGACTAGTTGAGTATCTGGAGCATCAGCATTTGTGGGTTCGGTTACAGGCTCAAAATGGCCGGAAACAAAGAACTTTCTTCTGAAACTCGTCAGTCTATTCTTGTTCTGAGAAATGATGGCTATTCCATGTGAGAAGTTGCCAAGAAACTGAAGATCTCGTACAACACTGTGTACTACTCCCTTCACAGAATAGCGCAAATTGGCTCTAACCAGAATAGAAAGAGGAGTGGGAGACCCTGGTGCACACCTGAGCAAGACGACATTAGAGTGTCTAGTTTGAGAAACAGGCGCCTCACAAGTCCTCAACTGGCAGCTTCATTAAATAGTACCTGCAAAACACCAGTCTGAACGTCAACAGTGAAGAGGCGACTCCGGGATGCTGGCCTTCTAGGTTTATTGCTTCGTTAATCAGTACAACAGTTTTCAGCTGTGCTAACATAATTGCTAAACGGTTTTCTAATGATCAATTAGCCTTTTTAAAGTGATAAACTTGGATTAGCTAACACAACGAGCCATTGGAACACAGGAGTGATGGTTGCTGATAATGGGTCTCTGTACGCCTATGTAGATATTCCATTAAATAAATCAGCCGTTTCCAGCTACAATAGTCATTTACAACATTAACAATGTCTACACTGTATTTCTGATTAATTTCATGTTATTTTAATGGACAAAAAAATGTTAAAAATGTCCTTGTTTTTGAAAGAAAAGCTAAGTGACCCCAAACTTTTGAACGGTAGTGCATGTCTACGTCCTGGGAAATGTTCTAGTTACTGACAACCTCATGCTAATCACATTAGCCTACGTTAGCTCAACCGTCCCGTGGGGGGGGACACAGCGATCCTAAATAACTGTTATAAACAAGTACAAAACTCTTAAGAAAAATTGTAGACATATTTACACGTCTGAAATTGGATAGGTGCTCTAAATCCCTGAATCCAAAGCTTCAGATACAAATGTCCTAAGTAATGCTGCTGCACAGTTGTTAGAGTCCAGTAAAAGAACACTTATGTCCTCATTTACAAACGGCAGTATAAATATGAAAACCGGTGGGAGAACTCACAGATGTGGAACGGAACATAAATGTGAAGTATTGATAGTGTGTAGTACCATGTGTACTGCGTTCATTTGAATTGGCAAGAAGTTGTTTGTCTGTTCCACATGGGCCCAGCTTGCATTTCTCCGTGACAGGCGCATTCCCACAATCCACCACTCTGCCATAAAAGCACTGTGTCCCTGGGCTGTATCTGTAAGGATGGCGTTGCATCTCACGGATGAGGGCAATGACCTCTTTCTTCCTTGAGAGTCTGAGTGCTGGTCTCTTCTCCGTTCTACCAAGACACACGCAATGGTACACACCACCACTCTCACTGCCACTTGTCTGCCACTCCACCAACACAAAGGCTCCACCAAGAGCCACCTGATAAATGGATATAAGTACTGAGACTCTCTAGGCAAGTTCCCTAGGTAACCAGAGAGTGAGAGAGGGAAGGACTGCTAACTAGTGTACGTCCCAAATGGTGAACTGGTGAAAACTATTTCCTAGTGTACTATTCTGATCAGGGCCTATTTCCTAGTGTACTATCAGGGCCTATTTCCTAGTGTACTATCAGGGCCTATTACCTAGTGTACTATTCCGATCAGGGCATATTTCCTAGTGTACTATCAGGGCCTATTTCCTAGTGTACTATTCCGATCAGGGCATATTTCCTAGTGTACTATCAGGGCCTATTTCCTAGTGTACTATTCCGATCAGGGCATATTTCCTAGTGTACTATTCTGATCAGGGCCTATTTCCTAGTGTACTATTCTGATCAGGGCCTATTTCCTAGTGTACTATTGTGATCAGGGTCTACACAGCTCTGGTGAAAAGTAGTGCCCTATACAGGGGATAGGGTGGCATTTAAGACTGCTGACCTTCTGTCTTAAGGAGGAAACCGGACAGCCTCTCCCTCACCCTCCCTCACCTCTCCCTCATCCCACTCCTCACCCCTCCCTCACCCCTCCCTCACCCCACTCCTCACCCCACTCCTCACCTCTCCCTCACCCCTCCCTCAACTCTCCCTCACCCCACTCCTCACCCCTCCCTCACACCTACCTCACCCCACTCCTCACCCTACTCCTCACCCCTTCCTCACATCTCCTTCACCCCTCCCTCACCCCACTCCTCACCCCACTCCTCACCGCTCCCTCACCCCACTCCTCACCCCACTCCTCACCTCTCCCTCACCCCACTCCTCAGCCCTCCCTCACCCCACCTCTCCCTCACCCCTCCCTCCCTCACCCCACTCCTCACCTCTCCCTCACCCCACTCCTCACCCCTCCCTCACCCCTCCCTCACCCCACTCCTCACCCCTCCCTCACCCCTCCCTCAACCCACTCCTCACCCTACTCCTCACCTCTTCCTCACATCTCCCTCACCCCTCCCTCACCCCTCCCTCCCTCACCCCACTCCTCACCCCACTCCTCACCCCTCCCTCACCCCTCCCTCACCCCACTCCTCACCTCTCCCTCACCCCACTCCTCACCCCTCCCTCACCCCACCTCTCCCTCACCCCTCCCTCCCTCACCCCACTCCTCACCTCTCCCTCACCCCACTCCTCACCTCTCCCTCACCCCATTCCTCACCTCTCCCTCACCCCTCCCTCCCTCACCCCTCACCCCACTCCTCACCTCTCCCTCACCCCTCCCTCACCCCACTCCTCGCCTCTCCCTCACCCCTCACCCCACTCCTCACCCCTCCCTCACCCCTTCCTCACCTCTCCCTCAATCCACTCCTCACCTCTCCCTCTCCCTCACCCCACTCCTCACCTCTCCCTCACCCCACCCCACCCCACTCCTCACCCCTCCCTCCCTCCCTCCCTCCTCACCCCACTCCTCACCTCTCCCTCATCCCTCACCCCAGTCCTCACCTCTCCCTCACCCCTCACCCCACTCCTCACCTCCCCCTCACCCCTCCCTCACCCCTCACACAACCCCACTCCTCACCCCTCACACAACCCCACTTCTCACCCCACTCCTCACCCCTCTATCTAGTCACAGTACTATCCATCTATCTAGTCACAGTACTGTCCATCTATCTAGTCACAGTACTATCCATCTATCTAGTCACAGTACTATCCATCTATCTAGTCACAGTACTATCCATCTATCTAGTCACAGTACTATCATCTATCTAGTCACAGTACTATCCATCTATCTAGTCACAGTACTATCCATCTATCTAGTCACAGTACTATCATCTATCTAGTCACAGTACTATCATCTATCTAGTCACAGTACTATCATATATCTAGTCACAGCCATCTATCTAGTCACAGCCATCAATCTAGTCACAGTACTATCCATCTATCTAGTCACAGTACTATCATCTATCTAGTCACAGTACTATCATCTATCTAGTCACAGCCATCTATCTAGTCACAGTACTATCATCTATCTAGTCACAGCCATCTATCTAGTCACAGTACTATCATCTATCTAGTCACAGCCATCTATCTAGTCACAGTACTATCATCTATCTAGTCACAGTACTATCATATATCTAGTCACAGTACTATCCATCTATCTAGTCACAGCCATCTATCTAGTCACAGTACTATCATATAGGAGATGGTTGAGGCAGGGAGGGAGGGAAGGTTGAGGGAGGGAGGAGAGGGTGAGGGAGAGGGTGAGGGAGGGGGGAGAGAGTGAAGGAGGGAGGAGAGGGTGAGGGAGGGAGAGGGAGGAGAGGGTTAAGGAGGGAGGATAGAGGGAGGAGAGAGTGAGGGAGGGAGGGAGGGAGGGAGGAGAGAGTGAGGGAGGGAGGAGAGGGTTAAGGAGGGGGGATAAAGGGAGGGAGGAGAGAGTGAGGGAGGAGAGAGTGAGGGAGGGAGGGAGGAGAGCGTGAGGGAGGGAGGGAGGGAGGAGAGAGTGAGGGAGGGAGGGAGGGAGGGAGGAGAGAGTGAGGGAGGGAGGAGAGAGTGAGGGAGGGAGGGAGGAGAGAGTGAGGGAGGGAGGAGAGCGTGAGGGAGGGAGGGAGGGAGGAGAGAGTGAAGGAGGGAGGAGAAGGTGAGGGAGGGAGAGGGAGGGAGGAGATAGTGAAGGAGGGAGGGAGAGGGAGGGAGGAGAGAGTGAAGGAGGGAGGAGAAGGTGAGGGAGGGAGAGGGAGGGAGGAGATGGAGAGGGAGCGAGGAGAGAGTGAAGGAGGGAGGAGAAGGTGAGGGAGGGAGAGGGAGCGAGGAGAGAGTGAAGGAGGGAGGAGAGAGTGAAGGAGGGAGGAGAAGGTGAGGGAGGGAGAGGGAGCGAGGAGAGAGTGAGGGAGGGAGGAGAGAGTGAGGGAGGGAGAGAGAGGGAGGGAGGAGAAGGTGAGGGAGGGAGGAGAAGGTGAGGGAGGGAGAGGGAGGGAGGAGAGAGTGAGGGAGGGAGGAGAAGGTGAGGGAGGGAGGAGAAGGTGAGGGAGGGAGGAGAAGGTGAGGGAGGGAGGAGAAGGTGAGGGAGGGAGAGGGAGGGAGGAGAAGGTGAGGGAGGGAGGAGAAGGTGAGGGAGGGAGTAGAAGGTGGGGGAGGGAGGAGAAGGTGAGGGAGGGAGTTTCTTCTTTTCACATGGTTGTAGAATAACTAGAAGGAGAACACTTTTTTTTGTCCATTCAGTCGCAGGGAAACAGAAACGTGTGTTCTGCTTCATTCCAACCCCTCTGGAGAACAAACACACACACAGAGGTTGGAGAGAGACAAGCAGCAGTAGCAGTAGTAGTAAAGATGGAGTGTCCCCTCACCTCAGTGCATGATTGATTAATTGATTAATTGATTAATTGATTGAAGGGTCGCTCACCTCATGTCGTGCTGTTTCTCTCTGCTGGTTGAGCTCTCTGACCTGCTCAGTCAGACTCTTCTCTGATGACTCATGGGAACTCAGAGACTCCTCGAAGCGAGAACGCAGGGACTGCAGCTCACACTGAAGACCTGATATAGTGTCCTAAAGAGATAGACGGAGAGAGGAAGGGAGGGGGGAATTGAGAAATTAAGAGATCAAGGGGTCAAGAGATCGATTTAAACATTTGTTTAAAAGATAGAGAGGAAAGAGCATATGACAGTCTTAACGATGTTTTAACAAGATATTTATTTCAAAAGTTGTTTCATTTTTCAATTTTGAATTAAAATCACTTCCAATTGACCCCAACCATCATGGTTCTCTACCTTGTCCTGTTCGTGAAGGCTCAGAGCATCTCTCCTGCCTCTCTCCATCTCCAGCCCTGCTGTCTCCAGATCCTGCTGTAGGTCTGCCAGCCTCTCTGTCAGGGTTGCCTTCTCCCCCTCCTTCTGGGACAGAGCCTGGGCCATGGAAATAGAGTTACATTTACATTATTTAGCAGTGGTGTAAAGTACTTAAGTAAAAAAATACTTGAAAGTACTACTTAAGTCGTTTTTTTGGGGTATCTGTATTTTACTTTAATATTTATATTTTTGACTACTTTTACTTCACTACATTCCTAAAGAAAAGTATGTACTTTTTACTCCGTACATTTTCCCTGACACCCAAAAGTACTCATTACATTCTGAATGCTTAGCAGGACAGGAAAATGGTCCGATTCACACACTTATCAAGAGAACATCCCTGGTCATCCCTACTGCCTCTGATCTGGAGGACTCACTAAACAGAGAACATCCCTGGTCGTCCCTACTGCCTCTGATCTGGAGGACTCACTAAACAGAGAACATCCCTGGTCGTCCCTACTGCCTCTGATCTGGAGGACTCACTAAACAGAGAACATCCCTGGTCGTCCCTACTGCCTCTGATCTGGAGGACTCACTAAACAGAGAACATCCCTGGTCATCCCTACTGCCTCTGATCTGGAGGACTCACTAAACAGAGAACATCCCTGGTCCTCACTACTGCCTCTGATCTGGAGGACTCACTAAACAGAGAACATCCCTGGTCGTCCCTACTGACTCTGATCTGGAGGACTCACTAAACAGAGAACATCCCTGGTCATCCCTACTGCCTCTGATCTGGAGGACTCACTAAACAGAGAACATCCCTGGTCCTCACTACGGCCTCTGATCTGGAGGACTCACTAAACACAAATGCTTCATTTGTAAATGATGTCTGAGTGTTGGAGCATGCCCCTGGCTATCCGTACATTAACAACAACAAAAAAAGAAAATGGTGCCGTCTGCTTTGCATAATATAAGGAATTTGAAATTATTTATAATTTTTAACTTTTGATACTTAAGTATATTTAAAACCAAATACTTTTACACATTTACAAAACACCCTAGCAACACCAGAGCTACACACACACACACACACACACACACACACACACACACACACACACACACACACACACACACACACACACACACACACACACACACACACACACGCGCCTACCTGTTGTTTTGCGCTCTCGGCCTGCAGCAGGCTTTTGTTGCAGACCTGTTGTAGCCTGACCATCTCTTCCTGCAGCTGCTGCAGCTCAGCCTGGCTCTGTAAACGCTGCTGCTCACAGTGTGACCGTAGCTGGGCCTCTGCACGCTCCCACTGCAGGGTTAGGTCCACACACTGCTGTTCCTGTACATCGCACGCACGCACACACGCACGCACGCACACACACACACACGCACGCACGCACACAATTGATTTGTTATGAATAGAGCTCTAGATCATACAACGGCAAAAATAAGGACAACATTTACAGATTGTCTGATGAGCATTTGTGCAATGATCAGTCAGTTATGTACTGTACTGTAGAGATCAGTCAGTTATGTACTGTACTGTAGAGATCAGTCAGTTATGTACTGTACTGTAGAGATCAGTCAGGTATGTACTGTACTATAGAGATCAGTCAGGTATGTACTGTACTGTACTGTAGAGATCAGTCAGTTATGTACTGTACTATAGAGATCAGTCAGTTATGTACTGTACTGTAGAGATCAGTCAGGTATGTACTGTACTATAGAGATCAGTCAGGTATGTACTGTACTGTACTGTAGAGATCAGTCAGTTATGTACTGTACTATAGAGATCAGTCAGGTATGTACTGTACTGTACTGTAGAGATCAGTCAGTTATGTACTGTACTATAGAGATCAGTCAGTTATGTACTGTACTGTAGAGATCAGTCAGGTATGTACTGTACTATAGAGATCAGTCAGGTATGTACTGTACTGTACTGTAGAGATCAGTCAGTTATGTACTGTACTATAGAGATCAGTCAGTTATGTACTGTACTGTAGAGATCAGTCAGGTATGTACTGTACTATAGAGATCAGTCAGTTATGTACTGTACTGTACTGTAGAGATCAGTCAGTTATGTACTGTACTATAGAGATCAGTCAGTTATGTACTGTACTGTAGAGATCAGTCAATTATGTACTGTACTGTAGAGATCAGTCAGTTATGTACTGTACTATAGAGATCAGTCAGGTATGTACTGTACTATAGAGATCAGTCAGGTATGTACTGTACTGTACTGTAGAGATCAGTCAGTTATGTACTGTACTATAGAGATCAGTCAGTTATGTACTGTACTGTAGAGATCAGTCAGTTATGTACTGTACTATAGAGATCAGTCAGTTATGTACTGTACTGTACTGTAGAGATCAGTCAGTTATGTACTGTACTATAGAGATCAGTCAGTTATGTACTGTACTGTAGAGATCAGTCAGGTATGTACTGTACTGTAGAGATCAGTCAGGTATGTACTGTACTATAGAGATCAGTCAGGTATGTACTGTACTGTACTGTAGAGATCAGTCAGTTATGTACTGTACTATAGAGATCAGTCAGTTATGTACTGTACTGTAGAGATCAGTCAGGTATGTACTGTACTATAGAGATCAGTCAGGTATGTACTGTACTGTACTGTAGAGATCAGTCAGTTATGTACTGTACTATAGAGATCAGTCAGGTATGTACTGTACTGTACTGTAGAGATCAGTCAGTTATGTACTGTACTATAGAGATCAGTCAGTTATGTACTGTACTGTAGAGATCAGTCAGGTATGTACTGTACTGTACTGTAGAGATCAGTCAGTTATGTACTGTACTATAGAGATCAGTCAGTTATGTACTGTACTGTAGAGATCAGTCAGGTATGTACTGTACTATAGAGATCAGTCAGTTATGTACTGTACTGTACTGTAGAGATCAGTCAGTTATGTACTGTACTATAGAGATCAGTCAGTTATGTACTGTACTGTAGAGATCGGTCAATTATGTACTGTACTGTAGAGATCAGTCAGTTATGTACTGTACTATAGAGATCAGTCAGGTATGTACTGTACTATAGAGATCAGTCAGGTATGTACTGTACTGTACTGTAGAGATCAGTCAGTTATGTACTGTACTGTAGAGATCAGTCAGTTATGTACTGTACTATAGAGATCAGTCAGTTATGTACTGTACTGTAGAGATCAGTCAGTTATGTACTGTACTATAGAGATCAGTCAGTTATGTACTGTACTGTACTGTAGAGATCAGCCAGTTATGTACTGTACTGTAGAGATCAGTCAGTTTTGTACTGTACTGTAGAGATCAGTCAGGTATGTACTGTACTGTACAGATCAGTCAGTTATGTACTGTACTGTACTGTAGAGATCAGCCAGTTATGTACTGTACTGTAGAGATCAGTCAGTTATGTACTGTACTATAGAGATCAGTCAGTTATGTACTGTACTGTAGAGATCAGTCAGGTATGTACTGTACTATAGAGATCAGTCAGTTATGTACTGTACTGTACTGTAGAGATCAGTCAGTTATGTACTGTACTGTAGAGATCAGTCAGGTATGTACTGTACTGTAGAGATCAGTCAGTTATGTACTGTACTGTACTGTAGAGATCAGTCAGTTATGTACTGTACTGTAGAGATCAGTCAGTTATGTACTGTACTGTAGAGATCAGTCAGGTATGTACTGTACTATAGAGATCAGTCAGGTATGTACTGTACTGTACTGTAGAGATCAGTCAGGTATGTACTGTACTGTACTATAGAGATCAGTCAGTTATGTCGGGGCGGCAGGTTGCCTAGTGGTTAGAGCGTTGGCCTAGTGGTTAGAGCGTTGGCCTAGTGGTTAGAGCGTTGGCCTAGTGGTTAGAGCGTTGGCCTAGTGGTTAGAGCGTTGGCCTAGTGGTTAGAAGTGGCAGGTAGCCTAGTGGTTAGAGCGTTGGCCTAGTGGTTAGAGCGTTGGCCTAGTGGTTAGAGCGTTGGCCTAGTGGTTAGAGCGTTGGCCTAGTGGTTAGAGCGTTGGACTAGAGGTTAGAGCGTTGGACTAGTGGTTAGAGCGTTGGGCCAGTAACCGAAAGGTTGCTGGATTGAATCCCCGATGTGACAAGTTAAAAATCTGTCGTTCTGCCCCCTGAACAAGGCAGTTAACCCACTGTTCCCCTGTAGGCCGTCAGTGTAAAATAAGAATTTGTTCATAACTGACTTGCCTAGTTTAAATAAAGGTTAAATAAAACATGTAAATGTATTGTAAGAGGAGTTTGACGTCGTTAACAGAACTGTTCCTCTCTAACAGCCCAGCTGTACTTTACCTTCTCGTTGTGTTCCTGCTCCAGTTGTTCTCTGTGACTGTGTTCTCTGGCGCTGAGGGCTTTCTGGTGGTTCCTCTCTGTCTGAGCCAGCTTGGTTTCCAGTACCTCTCTCTCCTGCCCCGCCCGGGACACCTGCAGCTCAACCTCCGCCTTTAAACGGGCCACTTCGCCTGTACAGACACACAGCTTCACATCAATCTGTCATTTTACACTGATATTTATTTATAAATGGACAATTAGCAACGCGGTCCTTTGAGCCGGAAACACAATGCATTCATGATTACCGCCATCTTTCAAACAAACCAAAAAAAATCATGAATTAGCAGAAAGGTTTTTCTGATGAGGATCAGTGTCTATCAGAGCGGTGGCGTGATGTCCTCAGGTGTTATGGGTACCAAGCTGGTGTGACACCTACTCCCGATGCCTGCTGCACTGCTGCTTCGATCCCACCCGGCGATCTGTTCACCGTCTGCCCTGGCCTCTCGCCCCTTATCTGCTACAGGTACCCCCGCCACACTTCCCCCCCCTCTCTCCCCTTATCTGGTACAGGTACCCCCGCCACACTCCCTCCTCTCTCCCCTTATCTGGTACAGGTACCCCCGCCACACTCCCCCATCTCTCCCCTTATCTGCTACAGGTACCCCCGCCACACTTCCCCCCCTCTCTCCCGAGCTTCCGTTCACCTCCATCACACACTCACTGTTGGGGCGAGTGACTCTTTGAACTTAGCCCCAAGTCGTTATTTTTTTATTGTACTTTATGCTATTTACCTCCTGACTCCTGCATGCTTTGTTGACTATGAACTTGCTCATATTCCCAACCGTGGGACAGACGATGTTTGTTCCCGACACTCATGACTCTTGACTCTCTATTGGTTACACAGCCTCCCATCCTATTCTAACCACCTCTCGCGGGCTTTGTATTCATAAAAAAAAAAAAAAAAAGACTATCAGAGTTCTCCATGTCTTCTGCCGTGCCCTGATTGTATTACTGCTGATGATATCTGGAAATGTGAATGTACACCCTGGCCCATCTACTGTTGCTAGCCACATATTCTGACTTGTGCTCTGATATCTGTTTCACTGATTTCTGCTCTCGTAAAAGCCTGGGTTTTCTACACGTTAACACTAGAAGCGTATTACCTAAAATGGACCAATTGAAAGTGTGGGTTCACAACTCCAATCCAGATGTGTTGGTCATTACTGAGACGTGGTTAAGGAAGAGTGTTTTGAATACTGATGTTATCCTTTCTGGTTATAACCTGTTTCGGCAAGACAGATCTTCCAAAGGTGGAGTAGTGGCAATCTTTACCAAGGATCACCTTCAGTGCTCAGTTGTCTCCACCGAGTCCATGTCCCCAAACAATTTCATTTGCTGGTTTTAAGCATTAAACTTTCAAATAGGTCTTTGTTGACTGTTGCTGGGTGTTATCGTCCTCCATCAGCACCGGCCTGTACCCTACCTGCCCTCAGCACCGGCCTGTACCCTACCTGCCCTCAGCACTGGCCTGTACCCTACCTGCCCTCAGCACTGGCCTGTACCCTACCTGCCCTCAGCACCGGCCTGTACCCTACCTGCCCTCAGCACTGGCCTGTACCCTACCCACCCTAAGCACCGGCCTGTACCCTACCTGCCCTCAGCACTGGCCTGTACCCTACCTGCCCTCAGCACTGGCCTGTACCCTACCTGCCCTCAGCAGTGGCCTGTACCCTACCTGCCCTCAGCACTGACCTGTACCCTACCTGCCCTCAGCACCGGCCTGTACCCTACCTGCCCTCAGCACTGGCCTGTACCCTACCTGCCCTCAGCACTGGCCTGTACCCTACCTGCCCTCAGCAGTGGCCTGGCCCCTTACACTAAATCTGAATTTGTCCTGCTAGGTGACCTAAACTGGGACATGCTTAAACCACCTGACCAAGTCCTAAAGCAATGGGACTCTTTAAATCTCTCAGATTATCACCAATCCCACAAGGTATGACTCCAAACACCCAGAAAAGGCTACTCTCCTCGATGTTAACCTCACAAATAATCCTGATCGGTATCAGTCTGGTGTTTTCTGTAATGACCTTAGTGATCACTGTTTTACAGCCTGTGTTCGTAATGGCTGCTCAGTGAAACGACCTGTCCTGATTTGTCATAGACGCATGCTAAAAAACTTTAATGAGTAAGCCTTCCTTCATGACCTGGCCTCTGTAAAATGGCATAGAATCAGCCTGATCCCCTGTCAAAGATGCTTGGACCTTATTTTTTTATATTTACATTTACGTCATTTAGCAGATGCTCTTATCCAGAGCGACTTACAAATTGGTGCATTCACCTTATGATATTTTTAGTAGTTTTGATAACAAACAACCCCTAATAAAGAACATTTGAATTAAAAAACAGGTTCAGCCCCTGGTTCAACCGTGATCTGGCAGAGTTACTCCACCTCAAGAATTCCATTTGGCAAAAGGCTTGGCACACGCATACTCAGGCTGACTGGCTCTCATTCAGGCAAATGAGAAATAAGTCCACTCGGGCTATTCGGAAGGCCAAAGTTAGTTACTTTAAGGAGCAGTTCTCTCTCTGTGAGTCTAACCCCAAGATGTTCTGGAAAACGGTTAAAGACCTGGAGAATAAACCCTCCTCCTCACAGCTGCCCATGTCCCTTAATGTTGATGATGTGGTTGTTACTGACAAGAAGCACACGGCTGAGCTCTTTAATCACCACTTCATTAAGTCAGGATTCCGATTTGACTCAGCCATGCCTCCTTGCCTGTCCGACTATCCCCAATGCTCCTCCCTCTTTTTTCCCCTGCCCCGCTACAAAGTTTCTCCCTGCAGGCGGTCACTGAGTCTGAGGTGCTAATGGAGCTTCTGAAACTTGACCCCATAAAAAACATCTGGGCCAGGTTAACCTGTCTCTCCTCTCTGGGGAGGTTCCCATTGCTTGGAAGGCAGACACGGTGCGTCTTTTATATAAAGGGGGAGATCAAGCTGATCCTAACTATTATAGGCCTATTTCTATGTTTTTCTTTTGAGAAATGAAGAAGTAGTGCTATTCATTGTAAGTGTCACTCCAGGTGGACTCTACTGTTTTGGTGCGCGTGAACTGAAGTGCGCTACATGTTGTTTTTATCCGGTATTGAACACAGTATATTCCGTCTTCAATTTTATTGATTATTTACGTTTTAGGGTACCTGAGGATGGATTAGGAACGTTGTTTGAAATGTTTGGACCAAGTTGACAGGTAACTTATTAGATACTTTGTATCTTATTAGATACTTTGGGCGTGTTGAAACCGGTGTATTCTGAATCAAACGTGCCAAATAAATTGTCATTTTTTTGGGACATAAAGAAGGACATTATCGAACAAAAGGACCATTTGTGATGTTTCTGGGACATTTTGGAGTGCTAACAGAAGAAGATCTTCAAAGGTAAGGCATTCATTATATCGCTATTTCTGACTTTTATGGCGCACCTGTCTGGTTGAAATATGATTTTCATGTGGTTGTATGCGGGGCGCTGTCCTCAGATAATCGTATGGTCTGCTTTCGCCGTAAAGCCTTTTTGAAATCTGACACAGCGGCTGGATTAACAAGAAGTTAAGCTTTATTTTGATGTGTTACACTTATATTTTTGTGAATGTTGAATATTGATATTCCTGTAGTTTGAATTTGGCGTGCTGCCATTTCATTGGATGTTGTCAAATCGATCCTGCTAAAGGGATTGGCACGTGAAGGGATCCATATTAAACGCTCTACAACAAAGCTTTCTTAGTGTCCAACAAGCTTTCTCTTCCTTTAACTGAATTTGCCTATTTAAAGAAAGGTTCAATTAAAAAAAAAAATTTAAAAAAGTGCTCTGGTGTGGTGTCCTCCGGTGTGACAGCTCAAAGACATATTATTTTGCTGTAGAAAATATTATTTTATAGGCTATGCTGTAGGGGTCGCATGTACAGCCTGGCAGTGTCAATGATACGGTTGCTTTGACCATTTTGGCTAAAGGCTTCCATGTGACAACCTGTTTAATCTGATGCTGTGCATGTTATGGATTTTTGTGGAATTGGGATTTTATTTAACATTTTCCCAGATCTTGTCATTCCATTTTTTTTATGGAAAAGTTAAGAGTGTTGCCGGGACAATCCCGGGATCTTGGTTACCCATGTTAATTCCTAGTTAATCCCATGTTTATCCCTAGTTAATCTGGTGTGGATTGGTGTGGTCTGATGTGGAGTGGATTGGTGGGGATTGGTGTGGTGTGGATTGGTGTGGTGTAGAGTGGATTGATGTGGTGTGGTCAGGTGTGGTGTGGAGTGGATTGGTGTAGTGTGGAGTAGATTGGTGTGGTGTGGATTGGTGTGGTGTGGTCAGGTGTGGTGTGGACCAGGCCAGCTGCTGCAGAACGCACAGCTGAAATATGTTTCTCAGTGGAGAAGTAGGAGAGGGGGGAGAGAGAGAGATATAATCTGAAGTCAAATGTCTACTGTTTGCTGACGATCTGGTGCTTCTGTCCCCAACCAAGGAGGGCCTACAGCAGCACCTAGATCTTCTGCACAGATTCTGTCAGACCTGGGCCCTGACAGACCTGGGCCCTGACAGTAAATCTCAGTAAAACAAAAAGAATGGTGTTCAAAAAAAGGTCCAGTCGCCAAGACAACAAATACAAATTCCATCTAGACATCGTTGCCCTAGAACAAACAAAAAACAATATATACCTCGGCCTAAACATCAGCGCCATAGATAACTTCCACAAAGCTGTGAATGAGCTGAGAGACAAGGCAAGGAGGGCCTTTAATGTCATCAAAAGGAACATCAAATTTGACATACCAAATAGGATCTGGCTAAAAATACTTGAATCAGTTATAGAACCCATTGTTCTTTATGGTTGTGAGGTCTGGGGTCCGCTCACCAACCAAGAATTCACAAAATGGGAAAAACACCAAATTGAGACTCTGCATGCAGAATTCTGCATAAATATCCTCAGTGCACAACATATAACACCAAATAATGCATTCAGAGCAGAATTAGGCCGATACCCACTAATTATCAAAATCCAGAAAAGAGATGTTAAATTCTATAGCCACCTAAAAGGAAGCGATTCCCAAACCTTCCATAACAAAGCCATCACCTACAGAGAGATGAACCTGGAGAAGAGTCCCCTCAGCAAGCTGGTCCTGGGGCTCTGTTCACAAACACAAACAGACCCCACAGAGCCTCAGGACAGCAACACAATTAGATCCAACCAAATCATGAGAAAACAAAAAGATAATTACTTGACACATTGGAAAGAATTAACAAAAACTAGAATGCTATTTGGCCCTCAACAGATAGTACACAGAGGTAGAATACCTGACCACTGTGACTGACACAATCTTAAGGAAAGCTTTGACTATGTACAGACTCAGTGAGCATAGCCTTGCTATTGAGAAAGGCCGCTGCAGGCAGACCTGGCTCTCAAGAGAAGACAGGCTATGTGCACACTGCCCACAAAATGAGGTGGAAACTGAGCTGCACTTTCTAACATCCTGCCCAATGTATGACCATATTAGAAACACATATTTCCCTCAGATTACACAGATCCACAAAGAATTCGAAAACAAACCCGATTTCGATAAACTCCCATATCTACTGGGTGAAATACCACAGTGTTCCATCACAGCAGCAAGATTTGTGATCTGATGCCACAAGAAAAGGGCAACCAGTGAAGAACAAACACCATTGTAAATACAACCCATATGTATGTTTATATATTTTCCCTTTTGTACTTTAACCATTTGCACATCATTACAACACCGTATATAGACATAATATGACATTTGAAATGTCTTTATTATTTTCCAACTTCTGTGAGTGTAATGTTTACTGTTTATTTGTATTGTTTATTTCACTTCCGTTTATTATCTATTTCACTTGCTTTGGCAATGTTAATATATGTTTCCATGCAAATAAAGCCCCTTGAATTGAATTGATAGAGGAAGAGGAGAGAGAGCAAGAGAGAGATGGAGGGGGGAGAGAGAGAGAGGAGGTGAGGCAAAGAGAGAGAAGGAGAGATGGAGGAGAGAGAGATAGACAGAGAGAGAGGAGAGAAAGATATAGAGGAGAGGGATGGAGGAAAGGTGGGATAGGGGCAGAGACGACAGCAGGTGAACAGTAGGTGAACAGCAGGAGGACAGCACGTGTTTGTGTGTACTGTACTCACGCGTCAGGTCCTCGTCAGCCATCGTTAGGGTGCTTCGCTCCACCTCCAGCCGGTTCCTCTCCTCCTCCAGAGAGGACACTAGCTCCTGGCCCTCAAAGACACAAGTCTCTAGAGACTCCTTCTCCGCTCTGACAGACAGCACATACAGAGAGAATTAAGCATTTGTTGAATTAGAGAGAGAGTGAGTGAACGACAGAGAGAGAGAACGACAGAGAGAGAGAGAGAACGACAGAGAGAGAGAGAGAGAACGACAGAGAGAGAGAGAGAACGACAGAGAGAATGACAGAGAGAGAGAGAGAACGACAGAGAGAGAGAACAACAGAGAGAGAGAGAGAGAACGACAAAGAAAGAGAGAGAGCTGTTAGTCCCTTCCACCAAACTACCAGGTGTGAAACAAATCAAATCAACTCAAAGTTTATTTGTCACGTGCACCGAATACAACAGGTACAGTGAAATGCTTACTTACAGGCTCTAACCAGTGTGTGTGTGTGTGTTTGTGTGTGTGTGTGTGTGTGTGTGTGTGTGTGTGTGTGTGTGTGTGTGTGTGTGTGTGTGTGTGTGTGTGTGTGTGTGTGTGTGTAGGTAAGTAAAGAAATAAAACAGCAGTAAAAAGACACCGGTTAGTCAGGCTGATTGAGGTAGTATGTACATGTGGGAATGGTTAAAGTGACTATGCATATATGACGAACAGAGAGTAGCAGTAGCATAAAAAGAGGGGTTGGTGGGTGGCGGGACACAATGCAGATAGCCTGGTTAGCCAATATGCGGGAGCACTGGTTGGTTGATGCAAATAGTCCAGGAGTCGATGCAGGAGTCTTATGGCTTGGGGGTAAAAACTGTTGAGAAGCCTTTTTGTCCTAGACTTGGCACTCCGGTACCGCTTGCCATGCGGTCGTAGAGAGAACAGTCTATGACTGGGGTGGCTGGGGTCTTTGACAGTTTTCAGGGCCTTCCTCTGACACTGCCTGGTATAGAGGTCCTGGATGGCAGGCAGCTTTGCCCCAGTGATGTACTGGGCCGTACGCACTACCCTCTGAAGTACCTTGCGGTCGGAAGCCGAGCAATTGCCGTACCAGGCAGTGATGCAACCAGTCAGGATGCTCTCGATGTTGCAGCTGTAGAACCTTTTGAGGATCTCAGGACCCATGCCAAATCTTTTTAGTTTCCTGAGAGGGAATAGGCTTTGTCGTGCCCTCTTCACGACTGTCTTGGTGTGTTTGGACCATTCTAGTTTGTTGTTGATGTGGACACCAAGGAATTTGAAGCTCTCAACCTGCTCCACTACAGCCCCGTTGATGAGAATGGGGATGTGCTCGGTGCTCCTTTTCCTGTAGTCCACAATCATCTCCTTAGTCTTGGTTACGTTGAGGGATAGGTTGTTATTCTGGCACCACCCGGCCAGGTCTCTGACCTCCTCCCTATAGGCTGTCTCGTCGTTGTCGGTGATCAGGCCTAACACTGTTGTGTCGTCAGCAAACTTAATGATGGTGTTGGAGTTGTGCCTGGCCATGCAGTCGTGGGTGAACAGGGAGTACAGGAGGGGACTGAGCACGCACCCCTGGGGAGCTCCAGTGTTGAGGATCAGGGTGGCATATGTGTTGCTACCTACCCTCACCACCTGGGGGCGGCCCGTCAGGAAGTCCAGGATCCAGTTGCAGAGGGAGGTGTTTAGTCCCAGGTTCCTTAGCTTAGTGATGAGCTTTGAGGGTACTATGGTGTTGAATGCTGAGCTGTAGTCAATGAATAGCATTCTCACATAAGTGTTCCTTTTGTCCAGGTGGGAAAGGGCAGTGTGGAGTGCAATAGAGATTGCATCATCTGTGGATCTGTTTGGGCGGTATGCAAATTGGAGTGGGTTTAGGGTTTCTGGGATAATGGTGTTGATGTGAGCCATTACCAGCCTTTCAAAGCACTTCATGGATACGGACGTGAGTGCTACGGGTCTGTAGTAATTTAGGCAGGTTGCCTTTGTGTTCTTGGGCACAGGGACTATGGTGGTCTGCTTGAAGCATTTAAAAAATTTTTTTGGGGGGTATTACAGACTCAATCAGGGACATGTTGAAAATGTCAGTGAAGACACCTGCCAGCTGGTCAGCACATGCCCGGCGCACACGTCCTGGTAATCCATCTGGCCCCGCAGCCTTGACCTGTTTAAAGGTCTTACTCACGTCAGCTACAGAGAGCGTGATCACACAGTCGTCCGGAACAGCTGATGCTCTCATGCATGCCTCAGTGTTGCTTGCCTCGAAGCGAGCATAGAATTGATTTAGCTCGTCTGGTAGGCTCGTGTCACTGGGCAGCTCGCATCTGTGCTTCCCTTTGTAGTCTGTAATAGTTTGCAAGCCCTGTCACATCCGACAAGCATCAGAGCCGGTGTAGTATGATTCAATGTTAGCCCTTTATTGACGCTTTGCCTGCTTGATAGTTCGTCGCAGGGCATAGCGGGATTTCTTGTAAGCTTCCAGGTTAGATTCCCGCACTTTGAAAGCGGAAGCTCTACCCTTTAGCTCAGTGCGAATGTTGCCTGTAATCCATGGCTTCTGGTTGGGGTATGTACGTATAGTCACTGTGGGGATGACGTCCTCGATGCACTTATTGATAAAGCCAGTGACTGATGTGGTGTATCCTCAATGTCATCGGAAGAGTCCCGGGAACATATTCCAGTCTGTGATAGCAAAACAGTCCTGTAGTTTAGCATCTGCTTCATCTGACCATTTTTTTTATAGACTGAGTCACTGGTGCTTCCTGCTTTAGTTTTTGCTTGTAAGCAGGAATCAGGAGCATAGAATTATGGTCAGAATTGCCAAATGGAGGGCGACGAAGAGCTTAGTAGGCGTCTCTGTGTGTGGAGTACAGGTGATCTAGAATGTTTTTCCCTCTGGTTGCACATTTAACATGCTGATAGAAATTTGGTAGAACTGATTTAAGTTTCCCTGCATTAAAGTCTCCGGCCACTAGGAGCGCCGCCTCTGGGTGAGTTGTTTCCTGTTTGCTTATTTCCTTATACAGCTGACTGAGTGCGGTCTTAGTGCCGGCATGTGTCTGTGGTGGTAAATAAACAGCTACGAAAAGTATAGATGAGAACTCTCTAGGCAAGTAGTGTGGCCTGCAATTTATCACAATATACTGTACTTCAGGCGAGCAAAATCTAGAGACTTCCTTAGATTTCGTGCACCAGCTGTTGTTTACAAATATGCACAGACCGTCCCCCCCCCCCCCCCCCCCCCCCCTCGTCTTACCGGAGTGTGCTGTTCTATCTTACCGGTGCAGCGTATATCCCGCTAGCTGAATATCCATGTCGTCATTCAGCCACGATTCCGTGAAACATATGATATTACAGTTTTTGATGTTCCGTTGGTAGGATATTCGTGATCGTACCTCGTCTAGTTTATTGTTCAATGATTGCACGTTGGCAAGTAATATTGACGTAACGGCAGCTTTCCTAGTTGCCTTCTGCGGGTCCGGACGAGGCATCCGGCTCTTCTTCCTCTGCGTCACTTCCTTTTGCGAATAATTGGGATGTCTGCCCTGTGGGGTGTTTGGAGAATATCGTGTGAGTCCTGCTTGCTGCTGTTGTTGTTGAAAAAATCTTTGTCTAATCCGAGGTGAGTGATCGCTGTCCTGATATCCAGAAGCTCTTATCTGCCGTAAGATACGGTTGCAGAAACATTATGTACAAAATAATTTACAAATATCGCGGAAAAAAACACATAATAGCACAATTGGTTAGGATACCGTAAAACGGCGGCCATTTTCTGCAAACAGGGAAGGGACTCAGGTGGTATGCTAATTTGGTATAGAGCAGACCTAACTCACTCCATTAAATTAATCAGAACAGGAACATTTTACATTTGGCTCGAAATTCAAAAGGAAATGATCTCAACAGAGAGAAATATCCTCCTGTGTGCCACCTAAATCCCCCCACTAGAATCTCATACTTTAATGAAGACAGCTTCTCCATCCTGGAGGGGGAGATCAACAATTTCCAGGCCCAGGGACATGTACTAGTCTGTGGCAACCTAAATGCCAGAACCGGACAAGAACCTGACACCCTCAGCACACAGTGGGACAAACACCTGCCTGGAGGTGACAGCATTCCCTCCCCCATATGCCCCCTTAGGCACAACTACGACAACATAACCAACAAAAACGGATCACAACTCCTGCAGCTCTGTCGCATGCTGTGTATGTACATAGTTAATGGTTGGCTTCGAGGGGACTCCTCTGGTAGGTACACCTATAGCTCATCTCTTGGAAGAAGTACTGTAGACTTCTTTATCACTGACCTCAACCCAGAGTCTCTCAGAGCGTTCACAGTCAGCCCACTGACACCGCTATCAGATCACAGCAAAATCACAGTCTACTTGAACAGAGCCATACTCAATCATGAGGCATCAAAGCCAAAGGAACTGAGTAATATTAAGAAATGCTATAGATGGAAGGAATGTAGTTTGGAAACCTACCAAAAAACATTTAAGCAACAACAAATTATATCCCCTCTAGATAACTTCCTGGCCAAAACGTTCCACTGTAGTGGTGATGTAAACTTCGCAGTAGAAAGTCTTAACAGTATATTTGACCTCTCAGCTTCTCTATCAAATCTATAAATGTCAAATAGAAAACTGAAAATTAACAACAATGACAAATGGTTTGATAAACCAGGTTTGAGAAACCTGTCCAACCAAAAACATAGAGACCCAGAAAACCTGAGCCTACGCCTTCACTATGGTGAATCACTAAAACAAGGCAGAAATACACTACGGGAAAAGAAGGAACAGCACGTCAGAAATCAGCTCAATGTAACTGAAGAATCCATAGACTCTAACCACTTCTGGGAAAATTGGAAAATACCTAACAAACAACAACACAAAGAGTTATCTATCCAAAATGGAGATGTCTGGGTAAACCACTTCTCCAATCTTTTTGGCTCTATAACAAAGAACAAACAGCAAAAACATATACATTAGAATCAACTATTAAGGACTACCAGAACCCACTGGATTCTCCAATTACCTTGAACGAACTAGAGGCACAAAATACAAAACCCTCCAACCCAAAAAGACCTGTGGTGTTGATGGTATCCTCAAGAAAATGATAACGTATACAGACAACAAATTCCAATTGGCTATACAAAACTCTTTGACATCATCCTTAGCTCTGGCATCTTCCCCAATATTTGGAACCAAGGACTGATCACCCCAATCCACAAAAGTGGAGACAAATTTGACCCCAATATCTACTGTGGGATATGCGTCAATAGCAACCTTGGGAAAATCCTCTGCATTATCATTAACAGCAGACTTGTACATTTCCTCTGTGAAAACAATGTACTGAGCAAATGTCAAATTGGCTTTTTACCGAATTATCGTACGACAGACCACGTATTCACCCTGCACACCCTACTTGACAAACAAACAAACCAAAACAAAGGCAAAGTCTTCTCATGCTTTGTTGATTTAAAAAGAGGGTCTGCTATACAAATTGATGGAAAGTGGTATTGGCGGAAAAACATACGACATTATAAAATCCATGTACACAAACAACAAGTGTGCGGTTAAAATAGGCAAAAAACACACACATTTCTTCCCGCAGGGCCGTGGGTTGAGACAGGGATGCAGCTTAAGCCCCACCCTCTTCAACATATATATCAACGAATTGGCGAGGGCACTAGAACAGTCTGCAGCACCTGGCCTCAACCTACTAGAATCTGAAGTCAAATGTCTACTGTTTGCTGATGATCTAGTGCTTCTGTCCCCAACCAAGGAGGGCCTACAGCAGCACCTAGATTTTCTGCACAGATCCTGTCAGACTTGGGCCCTGACAGTAAATCTCAGTAAGACCAAAATAATGGTGTACCAAAAAACTCTCTAAAAAAGGTCCAGTCGCCAGTACCACAAATACAAATTCCATCTAGACACCATTGCCCTAGAGCAAACAAAAAACAACACATACCTTGGCCTAAAAATACTTGAATCAGTTGTGAGGTCTGGGGTCCGCTCACCAACCAAGAATTCACAAAATGGGACAAACACCAAATTGAGACTCTGCATGCAGAATTCTGCATGCAAAATATCCTCTGTGTACAATGTAAAACACCAAATAATGCAGAGCAGAACTAGGCCGATACCCTCCAATTATCAAAATCCAGAAAAGAGACGTTAAATTCTACAACCACCTAAAAGGAAGCGATTCCCAAACCTTCCATAACAAAGCCATCACCTACAGAGAGATGAACCTGTAGAAGAGTCCCCTAAGCAAGCTGGTCCTGGGGCTCTGTTCACAAACACAAACAGACCCCACAGAGCCCCAGGACAACCACACAAAGATATTATCTACTTCACTTGCTTTGGCAATGTTAACATATGTTTCTCATGCCAATAAAGCCCTTGAATTGAATTGATTTGAATTGAGAGCGAGAACGACAGAGAGAGAGGTTCATTTTTCATCTGCTGCATTACAATAATACACACACACACACACACACACACACACACACACACACACACACACACACACACACACACACACACACACACACACACACACACACACACACACACACACACACACACACACACACACACACACAGTGTGGTAAAGTGGTTAGGGCTCTGAAAATAGGACCATTGAAACCCTATAGGTACCTGAAGCAGTAAAACCCAATGAACCACGGTTGGTATACTCCGTCAATAAAACCCAACCTGAAACGTCTTGTTACACAACGACACACGCTATGGTACTGTTCTGCACAAGAAAGAACCAGACCCACATAATCACCCACCCACTTACTACCATCCCTCCCAATCTTCCCCAACCCACAACCAAACACACACTGCCTTACCTGAGAATGGCCAGCTCCTGTTCTAGGCCCCATGCTCTGCGGTCAACGGCAGTCAGCTGGACCCCCAGACTGGCCTTGTCCTTGGCCACATCCTCTCTGTCACGGTGGGCCCTCTGTAGTGCCACAGCCTTGCTGTCCAGCTCTCTACGGCTGGAGGTCAGTTGGTCGGACAGGGACTGGACCTGCTTATTGACCTGGGGATGAACACAGGAACATATCATGGACACACAACCACAGACTGCTGCTCTGACAGAGACCTGCTAACTGACACAGAAACATCACAACCACAGACTGCTGCTCTGACAGAGACCTGCTAACTGACACAGAAACATCACAACCACAGACTGCTGCTCTGACAGAGACCTGCTAACTGACACAGAAACATCACAACCACAGACTGCTGCTCTGACAGAGACCTGCTAACTGACACAGAAACATCACAACCACAGACTGCTGCTCTGACAGAGACCTGCTAACTGACACAGAAACATCACAACCACAGACTGCTGCTCTGACAGAGACCTGCTAACTGACACAGAAACATTACAACCACAGACTGCTGCTATGACAGAGACCTGCTAACTGACACAGAAACATCACAACCACAGACTGCTGCTCTGACAGAGACCTGCTAACTGACACAGAAACATTACAACCACAGACTGCTGCTATGACAGAGACCTGCTAACTGACACAGAAACATCACAACCACAGACTGCTGCTATTACAGAGACCTGCTAACTGACACAGAAACATCACAACCACAGACTGCTGCTATGACAGAGACCTGCTAACTGACACAGAAACATCACAACCACAGACTGCTGCTATGACGGTGTCACGACTTCCGCCGAAGTCGGCTCCTCTCCTTGTTCGGGCGTCGTTCGGCGGTCGACGTCAACGGCTTTCTAGCCATCGCCGCTCCATTTTTCATGTATCCATTTGTTTTGTCTTGTTCCCTGCACACCTGGTTTACATTCCCCAATCACACTACATGTATTTATTCCTCTGTTCCCCATCATGTCTTTGTGTGAAATTGTTTTGTCTTTACGTGCCAATTTTGATGCGCTAGACTGGTATTCGTTTTTTCCGTGTTTTATCACGAGGTATGTTTATTTGTTTGAACAATATTAATGTGACTGTTTGCGCATTTTGCACTTTTGCCAATTGGCTGATGGTTTCGACGCAGTGGCGTCCGTCTGTTGATTTCTCCTGCCTAAATAAAGTGTGCGTCTGTTCACAACTCTCTTCTCTCCTGCACCTGACTCCGCTCCCAGTACGAACACCATTGACAGAATTTCACACCTACCATGGAGTCAGCAGGAGCAGGTACCCCGGTCAGAGGAGTCGAGGAGCGCGTCCAGGAACACTCGGCAATGCTGCATCATCTCGGTGCCATGATGGATCGCGTTGTCCAGACCATGGACCGCTGGGAGAGACAGGAAGTCTCTCCAGCGCCTCGACCAGCGCAACCGGGGTTACCTCTTCCCGTCCCGTCCGGATCCAGTTCCAGTGTGATACGCCTCTCCCTTCCCAGGGAGTATGATGGGAAGGCAGCACAGTGTCAGGGATTCCTCTTACCTGGCCACCGTTCACCCAACTCCCTCGGGAAGGGAGAGTGTTCGCCCTCGTCTCATGCCTCTCAGGGAGAGCTCTGGAGTGGGCAAACGCCGTATGGGGAGAAGGAGACGTGGCGTTGAACGGCTCTTCCATTTGAGGCAGGGGACGAGGAGCGCACAGGAGTTCGCACTGGAATTCTGGACCTTGACCGCCGGAGCAGGATGGAACCCTCATCGACCACTACAGATGCGGCCTGCGCGAGAATTTCCGACGGGAGTTGACCTGCAGGGATGCCACCATCACTTTTGACCAACTGGTGGCTCTGTCCATCCGGTCGGACGTCCTGAGGCTCCGGTGCCCATGGAGTTGGGAGGGGCTGCGTGTAGGGAGGCTGGAGGAGGGACCTTCACGTGCAGCATTTGTGGCCGCAGAGGGCACACTGCCGGTTGGTGCCGGGTTGGTCCCTTTGGGAGTCGAGGCAGCAGGCAGGGCACTCTGACGTCACCCCAGGTGAGTCTGCACCACTCTCATCCAGAGTCCTCTGTTGTCCACTTGTTTGTACCTGTTTGTTTTCCCGAGTTTTCCCCGCATTCCCAGCATAAGGCACTTGTTGATTCAGGCGCAGCTGGGAATTTTATCGACAGAGCGTTCGCCCTTAGTTTAGGGATCCCCATTATTCCTGTGGTTAGACCTTTCCCGGTATACGCTCTGGATAGTCGACCATTAGGTTCAAGGCTAATCGGGGAAGCCACCATCTCCCTGGCCATGGAGACGCAGGGGGGTCACGAGGAGAGAATCAGTCTCTTCCTCATTGACTCTCCTGCGTTTTCTAACAAGTAATCTAACAATTCTACAACAACTACCTAATACACACAAATCTAACAAGTAATCTAACAATTCGCCAAAACCTACCTAATACACACAAATCTAAAGGGGTGAATGAGAATATGTACATATAAATATATGGATGAGCGATGGCCGAGCAGCATAGGCAAGGTGCAATAGATGTTATAAAATACAGTATATACATGTGATATGAGTAATGTAAGATATGTGAACATTATTGAAAGCGGCATTGTTTAAAGTGACTAGTGATCCATTTATTAAAGTGTCCAGTGATTGGGTCTCAATGTAGGCAGCATCCTCTCTGAGTTAGTGATTGCTGTTTAGCTGTCTGATGGCCTTGAGATAGAAGCTGTTTTTCAGTCTCTCTGTCCCCGCTTTGATGCACCTGTACTGACCTCGCCTTCTGGATGGAAGCGGGGTGAACAGACAGTGGCTCGGGTGGTTGTTGTCCTTGATGATCTTTTTGGCCTTCCTGTGACATCGGGTGCTGTAGGTGTCCTGGAGGGCAGGTAGTTTGCCCCCGGTGATGCCCGGCAGGAGGCTCTCGATTGAGCATCTGTAAAAGTTTGTCGGTGTTTTGGCTGACAAAGCCACATTTCTTCAGCCTCCGAGTGGGCTTGATTACCAACAACGACGAGACAGCCTGCAGGGAGGAGGTGAGAGCACTCGGAGTGTGGTGTCTGGAAAACAACCTCTCACTCAATGTCAACAAAACAAAGGAGATGATCGTGGATTTCAGGAAACAGCAGAGGGAGCAGCCCCACTATCCACATCGAAGGGACAGGCACATCACAGACAAAGTAATGAATACATAAGTATTCAGACCATTTGCTATGAGACTCGAAATTGGGCTCAGGTGCATCCTGTTTCCATTGATCATCTTTGAGATGTTTCTACAACTTGATTGGAGTCCACCTGTGGTAAATTCAATTGATTGGACATGATTTGGAAAGGCACACACCTGTCTGTATAAGGTCCCACAGTTGACAGTGCACGTCAGAGCAAAAACCAAGCCATGAGGTCGAAGGAATTGTCCATAGAGGTCCAAGACAGGATCGTGTCGAGGCACAGATCTGGGGAAGGGTACCAAAACATTTCTGCAGCATTGAAGGTCCCCAAGAACACAGTGGCCTCCATCATTCTGAAATGGAAGAAGTTTGGAACGACCAAGCCTTTATGGTTGAGTGGCCAGATGGAAACCACTCCTCAGTAAAAGGCACATGACAGCCCACTTGAAGATTGCCAAAAGGCACTTAAAGACTCTCAGACCATGAGAAACAAGATTCTCTGGTCTGATGAAACCAAGATTGAACTCTATAGCCTGAATGCCAAACGTCACGTCTGGAGGAAACCTGGCACCATCCCTACGGTGAAGCATGGTGGTGGCAGCATCATGTTGTGGGGATGTTTTTCAGCAGCAGGGACTGGGAGACTAGTCAGGATGGAGGCAAAGATGAACAGAGCAAAGTACAACGAGATCCTTGATGAAAACCTGCTCCAGAGCACTCAGGACCTCAGACTGGGGTGAAGGTTCACCTTCCAACAGGACAATGACACTACCGGAAAACAGAACAATCAATAAATGGGTACAAACCCCGACGCCCACCAGACATAAAGTGCACAAGCAATAAACAATTTCAGACAAAAGACATGGGGGTTAAATACACAACATGTAATGAATGGAATTGGAACCAGGTGTGTGGGAAGACAAGACAAAACAAATGGAAAATGAAAGGTGGATCGGAGATGGATAGAAGACTGGTGACGTCGACCGCCGAACGTCGCCCGAACAAGGAGAGGGACCGACTTCGGAGGAAGTTGTGACAGTACCCCCGCTTGACGCGCAGCTCCAGCAGCACGTCGACACCGGCCTCAGGGATGACCCGGAGGACGAGGCGCAGGGCGATCCGGACAAAGACGGTGGAACTCCTGCAGCATTGAAGGGTCCAACACGTCCTCGACCGGAACCCAGCACCTCCCCTCCGGACCGTACCCCTCCCACTCCACGAGATACTGAAGGCCCCTCGCCCGACGCCTCGAATCCAGTATGAAGCGAACGGAGTACGCCGGGGCCCCCTCGATGTCCAAAGGGGGCGCACCTCAGACTCCTGGAGCGGGCCAGCCACCTCCGGCCTGAGGAGAGACACATGGAACGAGGGGTTAATACGGTAATCGGGGGGAAGCTGTAACCTATAACAAACCTCGTTCACTCTCCTCAGGACATTAAATGGCCCCACAAACCGCGGACCCAGCTTCCGGCAGGGCAGGCGGAGGGGCAGGTTTCGGTTCGAGAGCCAGACTCGGTCCCCCGGTGTGAACAACGGGGCCTCACTGCGGTGGCGGTCTGTGTTCTCCATTTGGCGCAGCACGGCCCGCTGAAGGTGTACACGGACAACTTTCCATGTCTCCTCCGCGCGCCTAAACCAGTCGTCCACCGCAGGAGCCTCGGTCTGACTCTGATGCCACGGTGCCAGAACTGGCTGGTACCCCTATACACACTGAAAGGGGGAGAGGTTAGTGGAGGAGTGGCAGAGTGAGTTCTGCGCCATCTCGGCCCAGGGCACGAACGCCGCCCACTCCCCCGGCTGGTCCTGGCAATAGGACCACAGAAACCTGCCCACATCCTGGTTTACTCTCTCCACCTGCCCATTACTCTCAGGTGAAAACCTGAAGTAAGGCTGATCGAGATCCCCAGACGTTCCATGAAAGCCTTCCAGACCCTAGACGTGAATTGCAGACACTATATCCTCAGGCACCCCGTAGTGCTGGAAGACGTGCGTAAACAAGGCCTCCGCAGTCTGTAGGGCCGTAGGGAGACCGAGCAGAGGGAGGAGACGACAGGACTTTGAAAACCAATCCACAACGACCAGGATCACGGTGTTACCCTGTGAGGGGGGAGATCGGTTAGAAAATCCACCGACAGGTGCGACCAAGGCCGTTGTGGAACGGGTAAGGGGTGTAGCTTACCTCTGGGCAGGTGCCTAGGAGCCTTACACTGGGCGCACACCGAGCAGGAGGAAACATAAACCCTCACGTCCTTAGCCAAAGTAGGCCACCAGTACCTCCCGCTCAAACAGCGCACTGTCCAACCGATCCCAGGGTGACCAGAGGAGGGTGAAGTGTGGGCCCAATTGATCAACCGGTCACAAACAGCAGACGGGACGTACAGACGCCCAGCGGGACACTGGACAGGAGCGGGTTCTGCACGTAACGCCTGCTCAATGTCTGCGTCCAGCTCCCACACTACCGTCGCCACCAGGCAGGAGGCGGGGAGTATGGGAGTGGAATCCATGGGCCGCTCCTCTGTGTCATACAGTCGGGACAGTGCGTCTGCCTTCACGTTTTGGGAGCCTGGCCTGTAGGAAAGGGTAAACACAAAACGGGTGAAAAACATGGCCCACCTTGCCTGGCGAGGGTTCAATCTCCTCGCTGCCCGGATGTAATCCAGATTGTGGTGGTCAGTCCAGATGAGGAAAGGGTGTTTAGCCCCCTCAAGCCAATGTCTCCACGTCTTCAGAGCCTTGATGACAGCCAACAGCTCCCGCACCGCCGGGCTGAGCTTCTTCGAGATGAAGGCACAGGGGCGGACCTTCGGTGGCATACCCGAGCGCTGAGAGAGCACAGCTCCTATCCCAGCCTCTGACGTGTCCACCTTCACTATGAACGCCAAAGAGGGATCCAGATGGGCCAGCACGGGAGCTGAGGTAAACAGAGCCCTCAGGTGACCAAAAGCCCTGTCCGCCTCAGCCGACCACTGCAAACGCACCGGGCCCCCCTTCAGCAGTGAGGTAATGGGAGCCTCTACCTGACCAAAACCCCGGATAAATCTCCGGTAGTAGTTGGCAAACTGGCTAGCACCACGGGAAAAACAGGAGAGTCAATAAGGAAGAGACTAATTCTCTCCTTGTGACCCCTGCGTCACCATTCCCAGAGGAGCAGTGGCCTCCCTGATCAACCCTGACCCTAATGGTCAACTATCTAAGGCGTGAACGGGGAAGGGCACAGCCACGGGAACAATGGGGATCCCTAAACTATGGGCGAACGATCTATCTATAAAATTCCCAGCCGCGCCTGAATCGACGAGCGCCTTATGCTGGGAATGCGGGGGAAAACTCAGGAAAAGTGACAGACACAAACATATGTGCAACAGAGGGCTCTGGGTGAGAATGGTGCCGGCTCACCTGGGGTGACGCCAGAGCGCCCTGCCTGCTGCCTCGATACCCAGAGGAACCAACCCGGCACCGACCAGCAGTGTGACCTCTGCGGCCACAGATGATGCACGAGCTGGAACCTCCTCCGGTCTCCCTGCGCACCTCCCCTCCCAGCTCCATGGGTATCGGAGAGGGGGTGCTGGGGGATGGAACACCCTCCAGTCTCCCTGCGCACCTCCCCTCCCAGCTCCATGGGTATCGGAGAGGGGGTGCGGGAGTATGGAACCAACAGACCCCGATTCTGCGGGTAGCCAGAAGGTTATCCAGCCGGATGGACAGGTCCACCAGCTGGTCGAACGTGAGGGTGGTGTCTCTGCAGGCCAACTCCCGACGGACGTCCTCGCGCAGACTGTAACGATAATGGTCGATCAGGGCCCTCATCTAAGCTCCGCCCAGCAACGCATTTGATTGGTTTAACATGTTGTGAGGCGTCACTGATTTACACTGCGTCTCAATCCCTTTTTTACAGGTTGAAGTTTATTGTCACGTATCTTGCCCTGAAGGCAGAACTGAGCGATTTCCGGTCGATAGTCCAGCTGCAAAGTCAAAATTTGGCTATATCATAAAAATTCATGAAAACAAAATGATATTTTTTTTTGTTGGTCTTAGTCTAAGGTTAGCAGTGTGGTTGTGGTTCAGGTTAAGGTTAGGTTTAAAATTCCGATTTTATTGAAATGTGTGTCTGCGCCAGCTCGTTATCACTCTGCATAGCTGCCTTCAGAACAAGATTCATGACAATAACCTGACCCCTTTTTTAGCTATGTATGTCCATAGACTACACCAGGCTTTCCGATTAGGGAAGGCTAGGGTCAAACGTTCACCAGATCTAAATTATTATTCACCGTATGGTAATCCTATATCACGCAGTAACATAAAAAACGGGATATTGCCCGTCAATCAGAGAGTTAAGTTTATGTTAAGGCTCCAGGGTAAAAAGTCATGGCCTGCATGCCAAATCCCCCCATTCCCCATTCCCTTCATATTCCCTACATAGTGCACTACTTTTGACCAGAGCCCCTATGGCACCCTGGTCAAAAGTAGTGCACTAGGGAACAAGCGTGCCATTTGGGACATAACCGTGGTAACCTCTCACAATGCAGGATGTCATAATATTACCCTGTAATTCTAGAGTTTTCCCTGCTGAGTGGAAAAGACCATTTCCTGACATACTAGGTCTCAAATTCCCTATATCGTTCACTACTGTTGACCAGAGCAAAGGTAGTGCACTAAATAGGGAATAGGGCTCTGGTCTAAAGTAGTGTTCTATATAGGGAATAGGGCTCTGGTCTAAAGTAGTGCACTATGTAGGGAATAGGGCTCTGGTCTAAAGTAGTGCACTATGTAGGGAATAGGGGCTCTGGTCTAAAGTAGTGCACTATGTAGGGAATAGGGGCTCTGGTCTAAAGTAGTGCACTATGTAGGGAATAGGGGCTCTGGTCTAAAGTAGTGCACTATGTAGGGAATAGGGGCTCTGGTCTAAAGTAGTGCACTATGTAGGGAATAGGGCTCTGGTCTAAAGTAGTGCACTATGTAGGGAATAGGGGCTCTGGTCTAAAGTAGTGCACTATGTAGGGAATAGGTCTCTGGTCTAAAGTAGTGCACTATATAGGGAATAGGGCTCTGGTCTAAAGTAGTGCACTACATAGGGAATAGGGGGTAGTGCTGAGCGATTCTTTCTTTTTGAAATCAGTTCAGTTTCTGTTCGATTCTTTAAAAATAATAATATTTTGGATTTCGGTTTTGATAATGAAATGTAATATGAAATAATTACGTCACAAAGCCAAAACATTGAAACATTCCCACATTGGGTAGATATCAATAGAAAAACAGGAAAATAAAGAATGAAATGAAAGAAAAGAAATGTGTGTATTATTGTTGTTTTATTTGATTACTTGTTCTATTTTATTCCTTAAAGTAATAATCTGATCTCTGCTCAGCCAGTAGCAGCCAGCCATCCAGGCAGTAGCAGTCAGCCAACCAGACATTAGCAAGTCAGCCAGCCAGGCAGTAGCAAGTCAGCCAGCCAGGCAGTAGCAGTCAGCCAACTAGGCAGTAGCAGCCAGCCAACCAGCCAGTAGCAGCCAGCCAGTCAGTAGCAGCCAGTAGCAGTCAGTAAGCCAGCCAGCCAGCCAGCCAGTAGCAGCCAGCCAGCCAGGCAGTAGCAGCCAGCCAGCCAGTAGCAGCCAGCCAGCCAGGCAGTAGCAGCCAGCCAGCCAGGCAGTAGCAGCCAGCCAACCAGACAGTAGCAGTCAGCCAGCCAGCCAGACAGTAGCAGCCAGCCAGCCAGACAGTAGCAGCCAGCCAGCCAGCCAGCCAGACAGTAGCAGTCAGCCAGCCAGACAGTAGCAGTCAGCCAGCCAGACAGTAGCAGTCAGCCAGACAGTAGCAGCCAGCCAGCCAGACAGTGGCAGCCAGCCAGCCAGACAGTAGCAGCCAGCCAGCCAGTAGCAGTCAGCCAACCAGACAGTAGCAGTCAGCCTGCCAGACAGTAGCAGCCAGCCAACCAACCAGTAGCAGCCAGCCAGCCAGGCAGTAGCAGTCAGCCAGCCAGCCAGGCAGTAGCAGTCAGCCAGCCAGACAGTAGCAGTCAGCCATCCAGACTGTAGCAGTCAGTCAGCCAGCCAGGCAGTAGCAGCCAGCCAGCCAGTAGCAGCCAGCCAGCCAGGCAGTAGCAGCCAGCCAGCCAGGCAGTAGCAGCCAGCCAACCAGACAGTAGCAGTCAGCCAGCCAGCCAGACAGTAGCAGCCAGCCAGCCAGACAGTAGCAGCCAGCCAGCCAGCCAGCCAGACAGTAGCAGTCAGCCAGCCAGACAGTAGCAGTCAGCCAGCCAGACAGTAGCAGTCAGCCAGACAGTAGCAGCCAGCCAGCCAGACAGTGGCAGCCAGCCAGCCAGACAGTAGCAGCCAGCCAGCCAGTAGCAGTCAGCCAACCAGACAGTAGCAGTCAGCCTGCCAGACAGTAGCAGCCAGCCAACCAACCAGTAGCAGCCAGCCAGCCAGGCAGTAGCAGTCAGCCAGCCAGCCAGGCAGTAGCAGTCAGCCATCCAGACTGTAGCAGTCAGTCAGCCAGCCAGGCAGTAGCAGCCAGCCAGCCAGGCAGTAGCAGTCAGCCAGCCAGCCAGGCAGTAGCAGTCAGCCAGCCAGCCAGGCAGTAGCAGTCAGCCAGCCAGGCAGTAGCAGCCAGCCAGCCAATCAGCCAGACAGTAGCAGTCAGCCAACCAGACAGTAGCAGTCAGCCTGCCAGACAGTAGCAGCCAGCCAACCAACCAGTAGCAGCCAGCCAGGCAGTAGCAGTCAGCCAGCCAGGCAGTAGCAGTCAGCCAGCCAGGCAGTAGCAGCCAGCCAGCCAGCCAGCCAGTAGCAGCCAGCCAGCCAGGCAGTAGCAGCCAGCCAGGCAGTAGCAGCCAGCCAGCCAGACAGTAGCAGTCAGCCATCCAGACTGTAGCAGTCAGTCAGCCAGCCAGGCAGTAGCAGCCAGCCAGGCAGTAGCAGTCAGCCAGCCAGCCAGGCAGTAGCAGTCAGCCAGCCAGCCAGGCAGTGCCAGCCAGACAGCCAGCCAGCCAGCCAGCCAGGCAGTAGCAGCCAGCCAGCCTGACAGTAGCAGTCAGCCGGCCAGACAGTAGCAGCCAGCCAACCAACCAGTAGCAGCCATCCAGCCAGACAGTAGCAGCCAGCCAACCAGGCAGTATCAAGTCAGCCAGCCAGGCAGTAGCAGTCAGCCAGCCAGACAGTAGCAAGTCAGCCAGCCAGGCAGTAGCAAGTCAACCAGCCAGGCAGTAGCAAGTCAGCCAACCAGACAGTAGCAGCCAGTCAGCCAGGCAGTAGCAGCCAGCCAGCCAGGCAGTAGCAGCCAGCCAGCCAATCAACCAGACAGTAGCAGTCAGCCAGCCAGCCAGTAGCAGCCAGCCAACCAAACAGTAGCAGCCAGCCAACCAGGCAGCCAACTAGGCAGTAGCAAGTCAGCCAGCCAGGCAGTAGCAGTCAGCCAGCCAGGCAGTAGCAGTCAGCCAGCCAGGCAGTAGCAGCCAGCCAGCCAGGCAGTAGCAGCCAGACAGCCAGGCAGTAGCAGTCAGCCAACCAGGCAGTAGCAGCCAGCCAGCCAGGCAGTAGCAGTCAGCCAGGCAGTAGCAGCCAGCCAACCAGGCAGTAGCAGCTAGCCAGGCAGTAGCAGTCAGCCAGCCAGGCAGTAGCAGTCAGCCAACCAAGCAGTAGCAGCCAGCCAGCCAGCCAGGCAGTAGCAGTCAGCCAGCCAGCCAGGCAGTAGCAGCCAGCCAGCTACTGCCTACAGCCAGCCAGCCAACCAGTAGCAGCCAGCCAGGCAGTAGCAGTCAGCCAGCCAGGCAGTAGCAGTCAGCCAGCCAGGCAGTAGCAGCCAGCCAGCCAGCCAGGCAGTAGCAGCCAGCCAGCCAGGCAGTAGCAGTCAGCCAGCCAGCCAGGCAGTAGCAGCCAGCCAGCCAGGCAGTAGCAGTCAGCCAGCCAGGCAGTAGCAGTCAGCTAGCCAGGCAGTAGCAGTCAGCCAGCCAGGCAGTAGCAGTCAGCTAGCCAGCCAGGCAGTAGCAGCCAGCCAGCCAGGCAGTAGCAGCCAGCCAGCTAGGCAGTAGCAGTCAGTCAGCCAGTCAGCCAGGCAGTAGCAGTCAGCCAGCCAGCCAGGCAGTAGCAGCCAGCCAGCCAGGCAGTAGCAGTCAGCCAGCCAGCCAGGCAGTAGCAGCCAGCCAGTCAGGCAGTAGCAGTCAGTCAGCCAGGCAGTAGCAGCCAGCCAGCCAGGCAGTAGCAGCCAACCAGGCAGTAGCAGCCAGCCAGGCAGTCAGTAGCAGCCAGCCAGGCAGTAGCAGCCAGCCAGCCAGGCAGTAGCAGCCAGGCAGCCAGCCAGCCAGGCAGTAGCAGTCAGCCAGCTAGGCAGTAGCAGTCAGTCAGCCAGTCAGCCAGGCAGTAGCAGCCAGCCAGCCAGGCAGTAGCAGCCAGCCAGCCAGGCAGTAGCAGTCAGCCAGCCAGGCAGTAGCAGTCAGCCAGCTAGGCAGTAGCAGCCAGCCAGCCAGTAGCAGTCAGCCAGCCAGCCAGTTGCAGTCAGCCAGCCAGCCAGCCAGACAGTAGCAGCCAGCCAGCCAGCCAGACAGTAGCAGTCAGCCAACCAACCAGTAGCAGCCAGCCAACCAGGCAGTAGCAGCGGGCCAACCAGGCAGTAGCAGCCAGCCAACTAGGCAGTAGCAAGTCAGCCAGCCAGGCAGTAGCAGTCAGCTAGCCAGGCAGTAGCAGCCAGCCAGCCAGGCAGTAGCAGCCAGCCAGCCAGGCAGTAGCAGCCAGCCAGCCAGGCAGTAGCAGTCAGTCAGCCAGTCAGCCAGCCAGCCAGGCAGTAGCAGTCAGTCAGCCAGCCAGGCAGTAGCAGCCAGTCAGCCAGCCAGGCAGTAGCAGCCAGCCAGGCCATCTCACGTTATGTGCTCCCCATACTGATTCAGAGTGGTTGGTTTAATTGCTGAAGAAACATTTTGGTTGAGTGCATTCATCTGTACAACTGACTAGGTATCCCTCCTTTCCTTCCCTTCCCTCTACTGTACTGTCTTCAATCATCCTATTTAGCTAGCCTATCTAGAGATATCTGGCAGAGCTGTCTGACTAAATCATTATACTAGTTCTTCAACGTAGATAAGGTAAACTTTCAAACTGTTTCTGTTCCCTCCTTGTTGCGTTGTGTACATTCCTCTCTCATGTGGTCTGTGTGTGTGTCTAAACTAACGTAGAAGGCGTGAAACTGTCCAGAGATCTGTATATAATGAGATGTTCATGTGTCCGCCCCTAACAATGGGAGTCGTTGTCCCAAAGGCGACAAGCTGAGGTCCAAACTAAGCACATAGATATATGTTGGGTTTATTTTGGACAGATTTTGGTGAGAGTGAAACCTCTTCCTCTCTGAGGCCCCCCCCCCCCCCCAAAAAAAAACCAGGCGCAATGGATTATAGTCGTTGTAGTTAAATAACACGTTTCTGCGCTGAGCCTGGTTAAATATTTGCTTAATGAAAACTACAACTCCCTTCAGCCCAGCATCCCACATAGTTCTTGACTTGATTTCTTCAGATTTTTCTTAGGAATTATTTGATTTCTCTCCAGAGAAACGACGCATTGGGCTTAAAAAAAAAAAACGGAACTAAATGGAATTGAAGTAATTGAAACGACGTCGGAAAAATATTTTTTTTTAAATAACCAAACCCCCAAAATGGTGGTTAATCGATCAGCACTAATAAGGGATTATTTGGGACGCATCCTGCAGGTATACACTCTGACTCCACCACTCACATCTAAAACTTCACTACAATAACACTGTTTGAACACCAATAATGATTGCCATTTGTTTTTGGAAATGAACAAAACTAAATATTAATCGCAGGATGTCTTACAGCCTCGCATTAGTTAAATACGAAGAGGAAGCCTTAGACCAATATTAGGAGTGTGAATTGCTCCCAAATAAGAGCTATAAAACACAAGCAGAAAGTGATGTAGTGCCATAAACTAAACTCAGATAAGTTATCTGAAAATGTTTTGAAGGGATTTATCCAGATGGAATGTTGAACAATCGTGAACATTCTATCTCTCAACACAGAGTTCTATTTTTCCATAGAACAGAAAAATAAAACAGATTTCTAATGTTGTTGAGAGGAAACAGAACAGAAAAACTCTGGGATTGGGATTAGGAGGAAGGAAGGCGCTAATTTATTGGTTCTTTCACTCATCCCTTTCTGCTGCGATATTACATGTCTGTAATATCTATTTATCCTTTCCAGCTCACATGCGTATACGAGGATCCCCTGTCTCCGCTCTCCCATGTTCCTCATAAAACACATTGCAGAGCCAAGATTCACATACCATCAGAGAAAGAGGTGTTGAGTACCAAGGCAGATGGATCCAATATCTCCTATTGCGTTTTAATGTGACAACGAGACCCATAAAGCTGCTCAGAGCTGTGAATCACTAGTGGTGTGACTCCCTTAGGTGGAGGGGGGAGGAAGGAGGAGGAGGGAGGGGGTGGGTGGGAGGAGAAGAAGACGATAGTGAGGAAGGGAGGGAGGACCAAGAGGAGGTCTGAGCCTGACCTGTGCATGCCGTTCCAGGATTTGGTTGTTCTCCCTCTGCAGCAGTGCCAGTTCAGCCTCCAGTCTCTGGTTGGTTTCCTGCAGGAGGCTATAGGAGATCTCCAGGGCCCGTCTGTCAGCGGTCAGGTCCTGGAGCTCCTGCTGCAGCCTCCCCGTTTCCTCCCTGGCCGACGCCCTCTCCACCTCCGCCTCCCGACGACGCTCGCCAAGCTCCGCCTTCTCACCCTCGATCTGGAGCCACATGCAATCATCTTGGATCCATCTCAATGAACGTTTCTGTGATTCCTCACCTCACCTCCTCTCCTCACCTCCTCACCTCACCCCACCTCCTCTCCTCACCTCACCTCCTCCTCACCTCACCTCCTCCTCACCTCACTTCCTCCTCACCTCCTCCTCACCTCACTTCCTCCTCACCTCACTTCCTCCTCACCTCCTCCTCACCTCACCTCCTCCTCACCTCACCTCACCTTCTCCTCACCTCACCTCACCTCCTCACCTCATCTCCTCACCTCACCTCACCTCACCTCCTCACCTCACTTCCTCCTCACCTCACTTCCTCCTCACCTCACCTCCACCTCACCTCACCTCACTTCCTCCCCACCTCCACCTCACCTCACCTCACTTCCTCCTCACCTTACCTCCTCCTCAACTCACCTCACCTCCTCCTCACCTCACCTCCTCACCTCCTCCTCACCTCACCTCACCTCAGCTCCTCACCTCACCCTCACCTCACTTCCTCCTCACCTCAGCTCCTCCTCACCTCACCTCCTCACCTCACCTTCTCAGCGGTATAGGAGCCTCTCCTCTGAACTTCATTAGTTTTGAGAAAAATGTCGAAGAGTGCTGTGTCAAAGTAGTACTGAAATACCTTCCTTCATGTCGCCTCTGAGTCAGACTTACAATAGTAGTACAGTAGTAGTACAGTAGTAGTAGTAGTATAGTAGCAGTAGTAGTAGTATTAGCACAGTCATAGTCATAATAGTTGCAGAGTAGTATAGTAGTAGTAGTAGTAGTAGTAGTAGTGTAGTAGTAGTAGTAGCAGTACAGTAGTAGTAGTAGTAGTAGTGTAGTAGTAGTAGTAGTAGCAGTACAGTAGTAGTAGCATTAATAGTTTAGTCATAGTCATAGTAGTAGCATAGTAGTAGTAGTTGTATAGTAGTAGTAGTAGTAGTAGTATAGTTGTAGTAGCAGTAGTAGTAGTAGTATAGTTGTAGTAGTAGTAGTAGTAGTATAGTTGTAGTAGTAGTAGTATTAGCACAGTCATAGTCATAATAGTTGCAGAGTAGTATAGTAGTAGTAGTAGTAGTAGTAGTAGTAGTAGTAGTAGCAGTACAGTAGTAGTAGTAGATTAGCAGTAGTAGTAGTAGTAGTAGATTAGTATTAGTAGTAGTAGTAGTGTAGTAGTAGTAGTAGTAGCAGTACAGTAGTAGTAGCATTAATAGTTTAATCATAGTAGTAGTAGTAGTAGTAGTAGTAGTATAGTTGTAGTAGCAGTAGTAGTAGTTGTAGTAGTAGTATAGTTGTAGTAGTAATAGTATGGTCATAGTCGTAGTAGTAGCAGTATATTAGTAGTAGTCATAGTAGCAGTAGTAGTAGTTTGGCCTAGTAATAGTACAGTAGTAGTAGTAGTAGTAGTAGTAGTAGTAGTAGTAGTAGCAGCAGCAGCATAGTAGTATAGTAGCAGTCATAGTAGTATAGTCGATGTAGTATATTAGTATAGTAGCAGTATAGTAGCATAGTACAGATACAGCAGTAGTATTGATGTAGTATTATTGCAGTATAGTGGTAGTAGCAGTATAGTAGTGGTATAGTAGTAGTATTAGTAGAACTTGTAGTAGTAGTAGTAGCAGCAGTAGTAGTAGCAGCAGTAGAAGTAGATTAGTAGTAGTGTAGTAATATAGTAGTAGTATAGTAGTAGTATTAGTAGTAGTAGTATACAGTGCCTTCAGAAAGTGTTCATACCTCTAGACGTATTCCACATTTTGTTGTGTTACACCCTGTATTCAAAACTGCTTAAATATCTCACCCATCTACACAAAATACCCCATAATGACAAAGTGAAAACATGTTTTTAGAATTTTTAGCAAATTTATTGAAAATGAAATACAGAAATATAATGTTGTTGATCTATCCTCAGTTTTCTCCTATGACAGCCATTAAACTCTGCAACTGTTTTAAAGTCACCATTGGCTTCATGGTGAAATCTCCCAACGGTTTCCTTCCTCTCTGGCAACTAAGTTAGGAAGGACGCCTGTTTATTTGTAGTGACTGGGTGCATTGTTACACCATCCAAAGTGTAATTCATAACTTCACCATGCAGAAAGGGATTTTCAATGTCTGCTTTTTAAATATGTTGATCTACCAACGAGGCATTGGAAAACCTCCCTGGTCATTGTGGTTGAATCTGTGTTCGAAATTCACTGCTCGACTGAGGGACCTTACAGATAATTGTATGTGTGGGGTACAGAGATCAGGAAGTAATTTAAAAATCATGTTAAACACTATTATTGAACAGAGTGAGTCAATGCAACTTATTATGTGACTTGGTAAGCAAATGTTTACTCCTGAACTTATTCAGTTTTGACATAACAAAGGAGGTTGAATACTTATTTACTTAAAATATTTCAGCTTTTCATTTTTTATTAATTTGTAAACATTTCTAAAAACGTAATTCCACTTTGAAGTTATGGGGTATTGTGTGTAGATCAGTGACCCAAAATCTTAATTTATTCTATTTAAATTCAGGCTTTAACACAACAAAATGTGGAAATTGTCAAGAGGTGTGAACACTTTCTGAAGGCAGTGTAGTATATTAGAAGTAGTATATTAGTAGTGGTATATTCGTAGTAGTAGTAGAAGTAGTGGTATATTAGTAGTATAGTAGAAGTAGTATAGTAGTAGTAGAAGTAGTATAGTAGTAGTGGTATATTAGTAGTAGAAGTAGTATAGTAGTAGTGGTATATTAGTAGTAGTAGCAGAAGTAGTATAGTAGTAGTGGTATATTAGAAGTAGCAGTAGTAGTAGTGGTATATTAGTAGTAGTAGTAGTGGTATAGTAGTAGTGGTATATTAGTATTAGCAGTAGTAGCAGTATAGTAGTAGTGGTATATTATTATTATTAGTAGTAGTGGTATATTAGTAGTAGTAGAAGTAGTGTAGTAGTGGTATATTAGTAGTAGTATTAGTATTAGTAGTAGTAGTAGTAGTAGTAGTAGTAGTAGTAGTAGTAGTAGTAGTAGTGGTGTAGTAGTAGTAGTAGTAGTAGTAGTAGTAGTAGCAATAGTAGCAGTAGTGGTATATTAGTAGTTGTAGCAGTAATAGTAGTAGTAGTAGCAGTCGCAGCAGTAGTAGTAGTAGTAGTAGTAATAGCAGCAGTAGTAGTAGTAGTACAGTCGCAGTATTAGCAGTGTAGTAGTAGTAGTAGTAGTAGCAGTATAGTAGTAGCAGTAGCAGTAGTAGCAGTAGCAGTAGTAGTAGTAGTAGCAGAGGTGAAGAGGTCGTGTAGTGTAGTAGTGGTAGTGGTAGTAGTAGTAGTAGTGTAGTAGTAGTAGAGGTGCAGTCGTGTAGTAGTAGTAGTAGTAGTAGTAGTAGTAGTAGTAGTAGTAGTAGTAATAGTAGAGGTGTAGTAGTAGTAGTAGTAGTAGTAGTGTAGTAGTAGTAGAGGTGCAGTCGTGTAGTAGTAGTA